>NW_027552166.1:167500-207500 GCF_045843805.1 Urocitellus parryii
CATAAAAATAAAAATAGAATTACTATATGATTCATAAATCCCAATAGTGGGTATATATCCAAAGGGAATGAAGTCAATATGTCAAAAAGATACCTGGGCTAACATGTTCATTTTGGCATTATTCTTAAAAGCGAAAATATAGGATCAACCTAAGTGTTCATTGACAGATGGTTGGATGAAGAAGATGTGGAGCATTTACACAATGAAATACTCTTCCTCTAGAGAAAAAAAGTGAGGTCTGTCATTAGTGACAACTTGGATGTACCTGGAGGACATGATATTAAGTGAAATAAGTCAGGCATGGAAAGACAAATATTGCACAATCTCAAATGAGTAATCTAGATTTTTGAACTCATAGAAATTGAGAACAGAATGGGAGTTACCAGAGGCTGAGGAAACATACACAGAGTTGGAGAGATTGATCAAAGGATACAAAATTTCACTTAAGTAGAATGAATAAGTTCAAGAGATCTGTTGTACAACAAGGTGACTATAGTTAATTGCAATGTATTCTATTCTTGAAAATTGCTGAGAAGATATTTTGTCTTCTCACTAGGAAAATGGTTATGTAAGTGAGGTAATGCATATATTTATTGTTCCAATTTATTCATTCCACAAAGTATTTGTAGTTTAGAACATGTTGCACTTAAAGGAATATGCACAATTTTTGTCAACTAAATTAAAGACCGTGGAAGAGGACCAATTATTATTATCAATTTTAGTTTGTAATTATGACTTTAATTTAGCTGTCTGTACTTGGAAAGGTTCTTAAAGGTAAAGGGGAACAGAAATGTACAGAGGCATGGAGGAGCATGCCAAGTTTAGAAAACTTCATGACTTTCTTGTGTAGATTAGCTGATATGTTAGATGTGGGTGCACTGTGGAAAGCTGAAAGAAATGAGGAGTTGAAGGGTTTTTTGTTGTCATACAAAGTAATTTAGATTTTACCTAGTTGGCATGGGTGGCCACCAAAGATTAAGAAAGGAACAGGACAAATCAGATAAACATCTTAATCTTTTTGAATCACAGATCTAGTTTAAAAAATTAAGTCAGGACCTATAATAATTTTATTATATAATAAAACAAATAACAAATAGATTAAAGAAATGTTTGTGAAATTTTAATACATCCATGAAATACTTAAAGAAAAATCAATCTAATAATTTACCACAAACAAAATACCAAATCCAATTAAAGAGGATAAATTTTAAGTGTTACAAATAGGTTTAAAAATTGAGCATAAAAATTTTAAAAAGTCATTCAATCTGCAACTTAAAAATGTAGACTTATCATGCTAAAATACCTCATCTTTCCCATTGAAAAATTTTTCCAGACTAGTGTTCTAAAACTTGTGTTGACATCTGTGTGGCTTTCAGCTGCCATGAAAAGAGGGTTATGTAAAGGTTAGGTAAGATATTTAATGCTCCCTTAAAAAAAAAAAAACTATGTGTTATTTATTTTCCACTTCTATGTCAGCATTTAAACAAAATAACATTTAAGGAATGCTCATCATGCGGTTAAAAAGAATCCTATCCTTATTTGGGTCTGTTGATTCAGGTTTAGATTTTAATAAATCTCAAATTTCCTTTTGTATTCCCCTGATAGCCTAAACAGATGCTTAAATCATATTTTCCATAATTAACCCACTTACTTTCCTTTGTTTTTGATTCTTTTTTATTAATGATTCCTCTTTACAGCTTATGCTTTCTACTAAATCTATTCATAGGCAGGGTGCACAGGATAATCTTGGTCTTTAAAAAATGAAGCAACTGTATTACATTACCAAACAACAAAAATAATTTGATTGATTTTCTGTAGCCAGGTTTTCAAAATATTTCAAAGTCATATTATATGCTTTTAATCAATTCAGTGAAAGGTTACTATTTTGAAATATAAAGGCTCTATGAATTTCAACTGTTATTTTGAATAATAGATCCTTATTTCAAACAAAATACATTTCAAAGTTGTAGCATTTGGTAAATTATATGTGTTTAAATAAATATATTTAAGAAATATAGTACAGAAACATTTTAGAAACAAAATACCAAGTGATCTGAGAAATACATAAATATGCAAATTGAAGAACCAATTATTTAAATATATTAAGAATTTAAAAGGGAAATATTTCATAATGGTCTCCATGCAAAAATTTAAGGTATCTAAACTGGTATGGTGATGACATTATTTTAGAGTAGTTATTTAGCAGATGAATGAATTTTATAATTAAAGACCTAAAAGCAATCATTATAAAATAATTCCTTGTCATCATCCCTGGAGAGAACATACTCATAGGTTTGGCTCATTTACTACATTTGTTCATTCAAAGATACATTTATTATGTACCCATGATGTTTGAAAAGAGAATAGCCAAGAGACTATGTAGTTTAGGTGAATGTCAGGAGGTAGGAATAAAACAGGGAACAATGCAGGCCCTTGCCCTCAAAATAGAAACTGTGGCAGGTACTAAGTGCTAATAAATGGGGTGAATGAAGAATCCCACCAGAATTAACTGCTGTTAATTGAAGTTCTTATCATATTATCAACTTAAATTTTTTATTAGCCAAGATTTTATAACTTTCTACTAAATTTTCACTATCCTTTTGCTATGTATTACCCAGAAAATTTAAATATTCATAAGTTCTTATAGTAAATATATTTTATTTAAAATAATTCAAATACATACAATCATATAAAACATACCAGCTAATAAATCCTAAATTATTACTGACTCCATTTACATGCTGTCCCATTTTAAAAATCAAATAATGATCCCTTCACTTAGATATGCATGCATGCGCATAGACACACACACACACACACACACACACACACACACACACTCACACACACACCTAAACAAATGAGAAGAATTAAGTAATACTTTCTTTAAAGGCTATTAAAGAGAGTGGTTTCAATTAAATAACTCAATATTATATGTTCAAAATGTCAAGAAGAAAAGAATGAGTTTAATTCTTCTGATGGACAACCATTGACTAGTTGAGACTTGTTCATCAATAGTGAGATAGCAAAGTAAACATTTACCTAGTAACTAGTGCTTCCAACTTATTTGTTATATGTAACATCCATTATTTGTTCATACTTGTTTTATAATCTGTGTAATAATGAAAACTTGTTTTTAAAATACTATACAATGATGATTTCAGAAAACTGTATTTATTTTATATAGTATATAAGTTGCTTTCTAAGAAGAATGTGATATGTATTTGAACAATGATAGACCACTTTGAAAAGATATGTGAGTTTTATAGAGTAAGAGCATTTCAAGTGAGATTTTCCAGTCAAAATACATTTTCCATACCATAAAGAGTAACTGAAAATAAACAGATTTTTTTTTTCTGAGAGGTATTTTTACATTTTACCACCTATTTGTCACAACATTCCACCTTAAAATAATATTTTTGACTTCTTACCTTAACTGACCCATTAACTGTCTTTCTCCTCAATTTCATGCTTCAGTGTGATCACTAACAAAACAGTAGGCATTTCATAGCTGGAAGGTAATAGCATTTTTGAATGACCTGAAATCCTTTGGAATTGTACCTTACCTGATTTTCAAGGGTGTTTAATCCATTTGTATGCTTCAAATTTTCCATTTGAATTTGCATCAGGTCATGTAATATCAGTTTCTTCTGTGTCACCTGATGTAGCAATAACTTTATATAATGTGACACCATGTAATGTACAGCTTTAAAATGTCCTTTTTCTTTTTCTACTGGAGTGGGATCTATGAACTGCTGCCATCTCTCCTATGCCACTGACCTATTTAATGGGTGTAACTACTAAATAAAAAAAGAATAACTAGCTAGTTCTGAGAATTTCCATATAATAATAATATACATACTCATCTTTCTAATTAGACATACCACTTTATACTGTGAGTGCAGTTTTTGAATGTAATATCATAAAGAAGCTAAATATATCAAAACAATAAGAAATAAATTAGTAAGATTTTCTTTTTTTTTTTCTTCTCTCATCTTTGGGAATTGTCATGTTGAAAGTCTAGTAAGCAATATCACTATGTGTCATTAAATTTCATTTATAAATTTCATTTATACACTCATTGAGAAGTTAATCCTGAGAACAGCATTGTTCTTGACTGATATTTGTCTGGAAAATTATTATGAATTGCGTTTCTAAAGCCAGACTTCTCTATCTTGATCTATAAACAATGTCTCATGAACCAAATCTGGCTCAGACTATTTATTTATAAATAAAAGTTTATTGTAACACAGTTATAACTATTCTTTTTTAATGACAGAGTACACTAGTTGTCATAAATATTATATGATCTACAATGCACAAAATATTTGCTATCTGGCCCTTTGCAGAAAAGGTTTGTTGACCTCTATTCTAGATCATTTGTGAACTAGGAATTATTCATTGCACAATGCTAAATCATACACTATCATGTAAGAATTTTCTGTAAGGATGTCATAATTTTTAAAAAACTGAATAAATATACTAAAATACTAAACAAAACAAGTTTTCTTGTCAGCTCCAGAAATTAGAATCATTCCTCATAGTTGATGTGATTTTGTTTCTTATAAAGGTGTGACTTACCATTGTTTTTTAAGTTGAAAGCAAGGATTTGGAAAGAGTGCTGCACTTACTTCTAAGAAGAGTTGGCAAAATACTTTGGTTAGAACCTACTCTGAGGAGTGAGGCTTACCTGCTTCTAGTTCAATCAAAGAAGTCTTAAAGTAAAATTGAATGAAGAACAAGTTTTACTTGGAAAAGAATCAAAAGCTATGTCTAGCACACTTTGTGGTTCTCCAGAGATCACAACTGCAGTTTAACTAACTGGTCACCTACAGCAAGTTGGATTTTGTAAGACAATCTGGAACCAACTGACTTTATAGTGCTATAGGAACTTATGTGCATCATATTCCCTGACCTCAATGAGGAGAAATTTACAGGCTTCTCTTTGTCAAAAGACAGCTTATAAAGAGTTTTATAGACTATGGCATGGTACTGGGTTCATGGATGCATGAGCCCATCAATAAAGAACAGTAAATAGTTTTGTTAAGAGCAGCCTACCAGGAAGATTGTCCCACCAAGGGACAATGGTGAATAAACCTCCTGGAAAGGACCTTTACCAGTGGGTAAAAAAAGAAGTAGATGCTAATTTCCAGAAACTATGCATGATTTGATATGGAAATGTTTTTTTTTTCTTTGTTAATTTTTGATATCTAAATGCTATTTTTTAAAGTCTCCCTTTGAGGAAGGATACATACCATTTACTACTAAAACCAATAATCACCCAGAAGGTACTGATACCTGTTGTAACCAGATTAACTTGCTGAGCAGCTTCTCTAATAGGTAGTTTGTTTTTACATATTAAGGTGGGAGATGTGCTACACCACTACTCTACCACTGAGTTGCACCCTGATTCTAGATTCATGGTAGCCAGGAAGCAGAGAGAAAGAGAGAGGCAGGGTAAGGGGGGAGAGAGAGAGAGAGAGAGAGAGAGAGATATCATTTATATAACAAGGCCCCAATCCCCAAAACCCTTTGTTATGAATAAATCAATGGATTAATACATTCATGAGGTCAGAGTCCTCATGATCCAATTACTTCTCAAATGTCTTATGTCTGAACACTGCTACTTTACAGACCAGTCAGAACCAAACTATAGCAAGAAGTAAATACCTGAATCTCAAGTAAATATCTGAATATCAAATACCAGTACATACTTGAATATCACCCCTGACTGTTAGTAACTTGAAACACCCTTGGAGTTCTGCCTCCATGCCTCCTCATCTTTTCTCCTGAGACACTTCAGTTTGGGTCTAATTATAGGAAATATAATTTAATGTCAATAATGTACCTTGATTAGCTGATACCTAGGTTGTTTTAAGTGAGATAAGAACTGAACTGTCCATATACCTGCAGAAATTGTTACTGTATACTTAGAGTTTTCTAATGCATCTGGCAATTTTTCATTGTGGAATTAACAGGGCCGGGGGGAAAATTCAGTCATTAAACTTGAATTTGCTTCTGAGACCTTTGCATATGGACACTACATTTTCAAACTAGTCCTGAGATAACAAGGGACAGAGAGAATTTGGGAATTAAATTCCCCTTTTCTTCTGCCATCACTTTACTATTACAATAATGTGGGCACAGGATTATACACATAGAAAAAGTACTAAGGACTCCAAAACTGTCCAGAGATCAGTCTCACTGTAGTTTTATCAAATTTAAATGACAAACTAAAAAAGTGTCTTTTGAGAATCCTACCAGATGCACACAAGGAACTATATTCAAAGGAGAATTACCATGAAGAATCCTGTTAGGTGTATTCTTTGAGTGCACTTTAGATATATATAACATGAAGCTGAGAAGCTCTCATAAAACTGAGTTTTTTCTACAAGAAACATCTGGAACTTTAAATCCTCTAAATGTAGTTTTCGGGAATAGTAGTTCTCAGGTGCAATTTACTGCTCCTTTTACCTTAAATGCATAAGATAATTTGACCTCTAGAATCTGAGAGCATTGAAGACAGCACCAGTTTGTTTGCATGGTTTTCCCAAAACAAAATTTCTCCTTTGTCAAAAATGTTCTATCTTTAAAGTGTATTTCTCCACTTTTTTCATTCCTGCATATATCATTTTCATATTTTTTAATAGAGTAGCAAAAGTGCAGAATAAATTATTATTGTACCATCATCTACAACATGTGCCAAACTACCCTGGATACTCTAGCAATTATTTGGGATTCAGATACAGGAATATAACAACTCTGAAGGATCAAGAGTAGCATTAGTGCTTTCCTTCTAGGGAACGCACTAAAGAGCTTCAGAAGCACCCCTCATGGCAGAGGACCAAAATACGGTGTCTATAAAACAGAGCTGGAAGCGCTTTTGCACTACATGGGAATATACACATTGTCTGCAACACTCAAGAGAATGCCATTTATCCAAGTTTTACATTTAGCGTGGGCAAAAAAGCATAAGTAGAGCTCATCCAAAGGTGCTCAAGTTGCAATGGCCACCTTGAGAGTTAACCTGCACTCTCTCCTGAGGCACTACCAGAGATTTGGGTAGGCACAAGTGGCCATAATTGTCATTTTTACTTGCAATTCAGTTGGGTAATATTATATTCCAAAGTAGCATCAAAGAAGACAATTAATTTTTAAAATAAGAATAATTTCCATATAAATTATTTTGGAAAATTTTAACAAAATGAGTCTTTAAAAACTGTATATTGTCAGTATTTCTACAGTTTTTACAATAGGCATTTATTAATCAGATAATTAAACTTTTTTCTGTATTTATTTCTGTGGTTCTAGGAATTGAACCCAAGGCCTTGTGCATGCTACCCCACTACTCTACCACTGAGTTGTGCCCTGAGCTAAATTTAAACCATCTTTTAAACTGAAAAATACTTTAAAGCTGCAAGATGCTTTCAATCACCTTGCAATAATTCTAGATTTCCCATGATGATATGACTTGGCCTACTGTAAACTTGCTGGTAACATTTAATGCATTTGATGATCCCAATCTATGGTCTAAATGATGCAGTTATTATGGTATCATGTTGGAGTACTAAAATAAGTTTCAGGAGAAAAAAGGATTTATATTGTATCTGTAATAGTTCTGACAGAGACCCAATTGTACTGCTCAATGTGGTAATTGAGAAAAGTTTAGGGAAGTGTTTTTTTGTTGTTGTTGTTGTTTCTAACCAAGGAGTGAACAACCTTATATGAAACCAGCAAAAGAAGGTAATGTATTCTAAGGATACTAGTAGAGTGCTGTTGCCAACTCAGGCCTAAAGGGCAAAGGGAGGAAGCAGATACTACTCCTCAGGAGAGAATCACACAGAACTTTGAGAAAGGAATGCATTTACTGCCAATTTAAGGTTTGATGAGACGGTGTTGTGGGAGTAAAACCCTAACTTTCTTTAACTTTCCTCTTCCAATCTTTTCCCTGTACCTACTATCAGTTGAAACCAATCTGAGGCCAGAGGGTAAGAGATCCCATTAATGAAGTTCACAAATGTCAGTTGCAGCAGGCATAGAGCAAGTTGGTTCTGGCAGGGTAAATAAAGAATTAAAAAAAGAGAGAGAGAACCAAATTTAGAATTATGTGAATTTCTGAAATGACTTTTCTATGGTGAATATCAAAGCATTTGCTTAAAAAGATGAAATTCATTGATATGGATGAGGCTCATTCATTCATTTATTCAGCAGAGCTTTAGCGAATACTTACTATATGTTCTGTTCTCAGCACTTAGTAAATAATTTGATATTTGATAAAAGTATACTCCTCAAGGATTTTATCTGAAATATACATGAAGCATCAACTATTACAAACTCATGCTATAAGAACATACACATGAGGGAGGAGGAGGAACTAAACAGAGGCTTCCAAGTGGAAATACAGTATGATTCAAGTGTTAAGGAAGAGTAGTTTTAGACAAGACAATGGGAGAGTGGGAGAAATGATCTCACAAGTACAGTAAGTCAAATGTGCAAAAATATTGGAGCTCAAGGAAATCTCTTTCAGGAAAGTTGAACTTTAAAGGTTTTTCTGGAAGGGAGCAAAAAACCTGGGACTAACACATCAGGTCTGGATCATGGAGGTATTTTTTCTGATATATCAAGAGTTATGATTTAATCCTGAAATGGATGAGAAGCCAAGTAAAAATTATAAGCAAGGGAAAGGCCTGGAGATATTTACATTCATGAGACATGAGGCAGTTGTGTGCAAGATACATGGGAAGGGTGAGAAGGTAAAACTCAGTAATAGAGTACTATGACATCCACAAGGTAAGTGTTAGAACTTTGCATTAAATATATTCTTCCATATAAAGAGATTTATTATAAGAAATTGACTCACATGATTATGTAGGCTGTCAAGTCCCGAGATCTGCAGTCTACAAACAAGAGGCCCAGGACATCTGATTATTTGCTTCCAGTCCATGTTTGAAGTTTTGAGATCCAGAAGAATTGATGGTGTAAATTCCAGTCTGGAAGCAAGTAATGTCAAGATCCAGGGCAAAGCTGGCATGATAGCACATGCCTGTAATCCCAGCTATTCAGGAGTTTGAGGCAACAGGATCACAAGTTCAAGGCCAACCTGGACAATTCAGACCCTATTTTGAAACAAAACTACAAAGGACTGGGAGTGTAGCTCCCTGAAACAGCATTTGCATAGCATATGCAATTGCAAGGCCCTGGGAAAATTCAACAACAACAAAGGCAAAACAATAACAACAACAACAACAACACAGAACAAAACAATGAAGGACAAGTGGTTGTTTCAATTCAAATCTGAAAACAGGAAAAAAATATTATCCTAGATTAAGGAAAACTCCTTTTATTAGAGGGAGTGCCAGCCATTTTGTTCTTTTCAGGCTTCTAGGTGGTTGGATGGGAGCACCCACCTTAGGGAAGCAATCCACTTTCATCAATTTTCCAATTCAAATATTAATCTAGAAGTACTTTCACAGAAACAGGCAGAATAAGGTTTGACCAAATGTTTTGGCATCTCATAATGCAATCAGATTGACACATAAAATTAACCACTATAGTTTTTTGTTTGTATGTGTTTTTTTTGGGGGGGGGGTGCTAGCTGGGGATTGAATTTAGGGGCACTCAAACACTGAGTCACATCCCCAGTCCTGTTTTACATTTTATTTAGAGACAGCGTCTTGCTGAGTTGCTTATGGCCTCACCATTGCTGAGGCTGGCTCTGAACTCCTGTCTCAGCCTCTGGAGCCACTGGGATTACAGGTGTGCACCACTGTGCCTGGCTAACCACTACAGTTTTGAATTCAGAAGTGTGCAATATAAAATGGAGATCAAATGGCTCTCAGAGATCTTGATTCAGCCAGATGCCAAAACACCTATTTTGCAGACCTCTGTAAAGTGTTATATCACTAAACTCTGTGAGACACATTGTAGGAGAATCAAATATAGGAAAGTTTATAGACTTTGGAAAGTTTGAGGCAGTGTCTGTGTGGCACCAGCATCCTAGAGAGAGTTTACAGTAAAATAAAGATGGACTATACATGGATATCATAAACCTCCTGATAAATAAATTTCATATACACATTTTTATTATATCCAAATTACAACACTCAATAAAGACTAATTTCATATGGTCAAATATAAGAGAATTTCAGAATTTTATTTAAGATAAACTAGCCTTCCCTTAAAAAAATAGGTAAAAATAAAAGTCTAGTCATAATGTATGTGTGTGTTTATTATACAAGGTACTAAAGAAGCTTAGTTCAGTACTTAGGTGTTACAATTTTTCAGTTTTCTGTTATCTTTTTACACATGTATTTGAAAACAATAGTAATAACATTATTTTGAAAGATAATTAATTTAGGTAAGTAGTAGTTCAATAAAATATTATTAAAAGAACTCTTCCATTACCTTTGATTACAAACTGCTTGTGCTTGGGTAAATATAATTTCCACAGGTGGACCTCACTACATATATAATTCATATATTTTAACATATCATAATTGTGTTTTATTAAGCACAATCATTACTTAGTTTTCTTGTGTAAAGATATCTCTGTTTGAATAGATGCTGTGTTAACATAACAACAAATGAGTAAGTTAAATATCATTTGCAAAATTCTAGGAAAGCAAATTAATATCAGTTGCTTATCCAATACTTAATTGTGAAAGGAATCATAGCTCTAAGGCTCTACAGCTTCCTCAAGACACTCCTCTTGCTCCTTCAGCCTTCATCATGTTCACCTCCTCTCTGGAGCCTGGCTTGGTTCCTATAGAATACTCTTGTTTCCAAACAAACACTCTTGTTTCCAGATTCCTCTAGGACATGCTCTATTCCAAAAATGTGTCATCTCTACTAACTGTTTAATGTGTTTGTTTTAATGGGAATGCAGAAAACAGTTGGCAATTTTCTTGGGGCCAGGGACCTGACCCCCAAAGTTGAGCTCATAGACCCTGGAATCCATACCGGTTATGTATTTTGCTCTACATATGGGTAGATTATTTATCCTGAATCTTACAAAAAAAGCCTGAAAGTACAAGATGATAATGTTTTATATAAATTGTTGCCAGGTAACTTAAAAATGGACCTGCAAATTAAATCACAATTTTATAAAAGAGAGAAATAATCTTACTATCTTGAAACTAATCAAGCATCATGTATGGCAAGATTCTAAAGAGAATTTATGATTTAGCTGCTAATTAGATTAAAATTCACATCATATGTGTATGTGAAAATCATTTAAAAGGTAAGATATATAAAATTTCAACTTCTTTATAGAAAATTTTAAAGGTTTTCCCTAGAAAAATAATAAACTCTACCCACACTATTTTTTCTCTTTATAAAAATATTTGAGTGAGTTATGTACAACTAATAAACATGTTTTATGTACTTCCTTTATACTTTTTATGTTTATATATTAATTTTTTATTTTATTAGTTCTTTTTAGTTATACATAACTTTAGGATTCATTTTTATATAATTATAAAAAGCATGGAATATAATTTGCTTTAATTCAGTCCCTAATACTTCTCCTTTCTCTTCCTTCCTCCCTCCTTGTTCCCCTCTGTCTACTCTACTGAGTGGATGTATTTTCATAGATATTTATCAGTCTAAAGCATCTACATCCTTCTCAATTTGTTGCAAAGTGAAAGTGTGTATATAGTTTTACTTTCAATTCTCTTCAATAGTTAAAAAAAAAAACTGAAAGAAGTGAAGGTTAGGAATTAAGGTAAACCCCAGGTCCCGTATATGCAGATAACTGCTTCTGGTTTTTAAACTTCTACAGCTTACCAGGACTGATACTTGAAATTCACAGATGAGTATTACACCAATAACCAAAAGAATACATTAAAAATACATAATTTGACATAATTGAATTAAAATTTAATAAACAAATATATTCTCATTTTGTTGATATTTTGAAGTAAAATTCAAATTCTTAAACAACAAGGTACTTATAGTTCATTCTTCCTACAATGTTGTAGGATCTTTTTCCAAGTTGAAATTTCAGGATAAGGAAGAGCATTTTTCACACCTGAACTGTTTTGTTGTTATTTAGGGAAACATTATTTTCAAATAGAATACATGATGTAAAGTTTTAAGTATGAATATTTAGGTAGTAGTATAGAACCAATACCAGTTTCACTAATCTTCACTCATTAATTAATCCAATCCTTGCTGTCTTGTCAAAGTTCAATAAAAAATAAATAAAGCTCACCTTCTCTGGAAAGACCTTATTCGTCTTTCTTTTTTTTTCTGATTTTTCCCCTTCCTTACCTACAAGAATGATAGGGGAAAAAAGAAAGAAAGAAAGAAAAGAAAAGATCAGATCACAGTGTGATGCAATTGGTATGTTTACAAAAGCTCATGACTGGCATTTTTCCATCAGCAGTTTCCCTGCTGGCCAGCTTCTGTGTCTCTCCCACTCCCATTCCCCTCCCCTCAGGTAACTGGCTACTAGATGTTTACTGATCAATTTGCATCCAATGTTCTCCTAGCAACCACCACTAGGATGGGATTAGATACTTTTGTAAAAGACTGTTTTCTATAAAAGAAGCTTAGATTTTCCAAAATATCACAGAAACTAACAGTCTTTAAGCAAAACTACAGTATGATTCTTTTACACATTTAAAAGAAAGTTCAGTCAATAGCATTTAATTGTTGTTTTCACGTGGGGAAAATCAGTCATTTTTCTATGTCAAAATTTTTGATACACTCCCATTAAAAATGCAGTTAATCTTGGGATTGGGGTTGTGGCTCAGTGGTAGAATGCTTGCCTTGCATGTGTGAGGACCTGGGTTTGAGCCTCAGCATCACATATAAATAAACAAATAAAATAAAGGTATTCTGTCCATCTACAACTAAAAACAATATTTTTTAAAATGCAGTTAATCTTAAAAATACAGTAATTTACCTTATGTACTTGAAATAAATCCACAAAGAATTCATGCCATTTTTGTCAGTGGAAGACAGAGAAAACAAATAGATCTGCTTTTTAATGGCCAGTTCAATTGTACACCGACTGTGGTAAATATTCTTATAAAACATATGATTAATTTTCATTTTTTTGAACAAACAATATAAAACCCAAGTTTCAATGATGATTTATTTTAACGGAAAAGTAAACATGCATATTATTTCTCAGTCTCTCAAAAAACATTATTATGGCACCAATTATGTATAAAACTCCATAATAATTTATGATATCAAAGTAAAATTTGATGATAAGAGCAGACATAAGAGAAAATATCACATGCACAACAAGTCATCTCTAATAACATTAAATAAACTGACCAACAGAACATGATGATTATCTTAGCAGCTCTCTGAAGTGAGAGGAGGAAATATATTTTATTATGCCCCATTAAGATTTTAATCTTGCAGAGAGCAATACCAGAGCAGAAAGTAAGATATTTTAGTAAGATCAATAACAGTTATTAGGTTTTAAAGTTATTAAGTTTAAAAGTGTTAATCTTGAGGCAGGGAAACATTTTACAATTTCAAAAAAAAGATTCAAAAATAAAAATCTATAGTTTAATCACTTGGTAGAGATAATAGAATATTTTCCCAAAGGAAGGAATAAAGCAGAAAATCCTTTATACAAAAATTCATTACCAATTCAGCTGTGATGGCTATCACACCTAGAATATTAGAAGAGTGACATTTCCACACCTTTCCGTTTCCACTAACAGTTGATTGTTTTCTATGTGGACATTTCTTGAGTCTCACAAGTGCTTTTAAGGATTCTAAAATGTAAACACTACCTACTCATTTCAAGATTCAAAACTTTTTAGATTGGCAGCATATTGGTAATCTTATTCAAATTTTAGATATTACATCTATAGATACTATGACATTTTAGCATATTTATAGAAGATTTCATAACAAATGATCTTCTAGGTGTTATTTATTGAAGTCCTGCTCTATATCATATACATATACTTCTAGTCATTTCATTTTTTATTTTACTACTACTGCTCTTATTATATTATGTTAGTACTGGGGATTGAACCCAGGCGTCTTTACCACTGTGCTACATCTCCAGCACTTTTTTATTTTTATTTTATTTTTTATTTTGAGACAGCATCTAACAAAGTTGTGGAGGTTGGCCTTGAACTTGTGATCCTCCTGCATCAGTCTCAGGATTCACTGGGATTATAGAGATGTGCCACTACACCTGACTGCTGCCAGTCTCTTAAGTAGAATATCTCAAATAATTATTTTCAAAACAGCGATGACAGATATTATTATCTCCAAATTATAGATATAATATCTAAGATTAAAAAATGTTAAATAGCTTTCCAAAAGTAATAGAACAAGGCAAATCTGAAGTTGAAATTCATGACTGTGGGAACACAAACTTTATATGCATTCACTATGTCAAACTCCATTCCATAATTATGAAAGCAAAATCATTTTCAACCCTCCTAGCACTCTACACTTCAGAGCTGTACATATTTCACAAAGTCCTGGCCCAGACTTGGCCTAGACCTTAAAATTACTACTCTTTTCTCCCTGGTAGCTTATCAAAGCTCCCATCATTTCAGAGAGCAGTGACAAAAGATTAAATAATTCCACATAGAAATACGAGATTAGATAACTAGCTTTAAATGTTTAATTCAGGTAGAGAATAAGAGAATTTGAGTGGAGATATTGAGTTTGTGTGTATGTATGCACTTTAAAGAGAAAGTGTATTTCTTGCAAATTTTCTCCCTCTCTCTCATGCCTTCTATGTTTGCATAACCCTTTGTAAGAAATGCTCTTTGCTAATGAGATTTGAAGGATAGATGTCCCTGATCCATCCAGTGACCTACCAAAGGGTGCCAGATCAATCCTTTGTGTTAAGCCATTGACCCTTGTTAAGACCAAGGATGTATTTATTTATAACCAATGAGAAAAACATAGAAAGGGAATAACCTGTTGTTTTACTGCTGGATTTTTATCTCTCTGAAATAGTATCAAGCAAGATTTTAGACAGCAAGATTTTAGAAATATTATTACATGTGTTCAATGATGTCACCCACATTTTGAAGAGTACAGAATTAAGAAATATGAGCTAAGAGTGTACTTTCAAAACATTGGCAGAAAAATAATAGCAGAAACTGTTATAAGAAGATGTGATACTGAAGGATAAAATGATCTTTATATATACTCTTTGTATCAAAAAGAAAAGGCACAATTGAGAGCTAATGCTTTACGGAGCTCAATATGATGCTTTTTCTAAAGATGGAAGAGGGAAATGACACCTAGAGGTAATAGTAAAAGGAGTGAGACATAATAAATACTAAAATAAATTCTGAAAACTGTGCTGCAATATCAATAACTTGAAAACATGTAAGAATCTGAGAGACAAAAATAAGCAGCAACTATTGCTTTACGTGTTTATGAACATGCAAAAGAGCAGAAGAAAAAAAAAATATGTGCTGTGTCCTCTGAGTGGTAGGGAATCAGTGGATAGAAAAAGTAAATATCTTTAAAACAAGACATCCTGCTATTGTCCCAAACTCAATAGCACAAATGTGTCTCAATTTTACCAAAAAGTCTATAGAAGGTTAATCTAATTTTATTTTGTAAGACATTAAACAAGTTTTTACATTAAAATATATTTTCCTTGTACACTCTAATTATACTCAGAGCAGCTATTACCTAAAGGTAAGTGGCTGATAAAGGAGCCCCCACCTGGGTAGGGCTAAAGAAAGCCTTCTCACTGAAATATTCTTATGAACCCCAGGAACTCCAGAGCTCTCTATTCCAACTCAAGGCATCTTTCTACTCTAACTCTTCCCTCATCCTCCGATCTCTACCACAGCTCCTGCTATCATCCTTGTTATACTTAGCACCCAAATTAGTGACTCTTGACTTCCTCTAATTCCATATATCAACATTTATTCTGCATTTATTTACATAATTTGTGTAAATTCCTGAGTGCCAATACACTGAAGGGCCAAGAAATAGCTCTATTTTTAAATACTAAATTCTAAAACCCTATTATCTGCTTACAATTCTGCATCCTTTGTATCTTCCTCTGGATTGTCTGCGGTATACCCAGACTTCCATCTCATTGAGGTTTCTGCTTCCAAACCACCCTTTTCTTGTAGTACGTTGGTTTACTCTTGGATTCACTACTCTTTACAACCTGTTCAACCACTCTCAACCCTCTAGCCTAGATCCTAAAACCAAAGAAGTCAACTCAACACTTTTTGCTATTTCTACTTCTGCTTGTTTATGGGATATATTATTTTGACAAACATATTCACTAGGGGTTAGGACTGTATCTCAGTGGAAAAGTTTATGCTTAGCAAAGACCCTGGGTGCAACATCCAGCAGTATTCCCCCAGAGAAAAGCACACTAGATAACTTCTGCCCAGCCTATGTAGCCTTGACCTTCTTTTATCAGTCATTGCTTAGCTTAACTGTCAATGTTTTTCTTTTCCCCAAAGGGACCATCCTCAAATGTTTTATGTAGAGGTAAACCAGCAAATGCCCAATTAACATTTGAACCTTTGAAAAACAAACAAAAAGCCTGGTTTATAGCATTTTCTGATTGTCTGGCTGTACTTGTCTGTTATGGCTAATTCCAAGCCACTGACCTAATATCACAACACAGAATGAGAAAGCAGTGCACAGAGGTAACACAGCTTTATGTGTCATTTCCACCAGATACGATCTTGTATTTATTCTCAGACACAAAACACATGATCTCAAGGGTTTAATTAATTAAAAAATATATAGAAAATCATTGGGATATCATGACTCATGAGTATTTAGTACCTTCTCCTAATTTAACTGTGAATTCATGCAATTTACATTTCAGTCAAGGCGAAACTTAATAAGTGGGCTGACCAAATCCTGAAAATTTAGCAATTATCTCTTAGAAGACTATGTGCACACCTTCTGGACATCATAGTCTTTGCCCCACCATAAACTTTCATACCTCTCAGCCAATGATCCTATTAAAACACTCTCAATAACCGTCATTAATGAAATTTAAAACATTCTTTGACCCTGACTATGTGTTTATTTAGCCACATAATCTTTTAAAACTTACATATAATTTTTATCAGAATTTCCATAAAAAGAAGAGTCCTTCTAAGTAGTTTATAAACCCTTTTCCTCATTCCCGTTTTTCCTGAAATTTGATGATTTTGCTTTGGGCAAAAGACATAAGGACTACATAGCACAGGCTTATATGAATGCAAAATGTCAGAAAGATCACATAAAATGCCAGCAAAAATTGGGGAGTAGGAAGGCAATGCCAATGTAAAGATCAATTAAGCAGTTTGTAAAAAAAAATTAAACATCTGAATACACTATTATTAAACAATATTTCTGAATAGATCAGGACCAGAGTATACTTCTGTCTAGTTTATATGTTGAGCAACTTGGGGAAGGAGGGGAAAATCTTTCACATAGAGCAATACAAGGATATACTACATACGAAAGTATTTGAGTTTTATACATGTAAAAAGTACAAAAATGTTGTTATATTTATAACCAATAAGAAGATAAAATGAATATATGGAAAGCATTTTGTTATCACTACATATAATTAACTGAAATACATGTTATAAATAATTTTAACTGAAAGGTGAAGTAAGAGAGATTTTTTTTATTTAAATCAATGTTTTCAATGTCACTCATCTATTATGTTTGCAAATCCTTAAAAAATGTGTGGAGGTAAAAACAACCAGATATGTCATACATAAAATCATTGCTATCTTATATTGTTTCTTAAATAATTTTGTTTTGACCTGTCAGTGAGAATTTTTCCCTGACCTCTCATAATTCAATATCCTGAATCCAGAAAAAATGGCTGTTTCCATCTGTTCCACTTAGAGTGATCAATACTTTGTTAAGTTTATGCATAATAATGTATATGTATCCCTCAGAACGTGCCTTGCCAGTTGTTTGGTATATAATTTTGTCCAAGATCAAGGTACATTTCCACTTTATTTTACAGGGGATCTGGGAATGCTGACTATCCACTTTCTACTTTTCCCCCATATTATTGCTTTATAAAGGGAAGCATTCTGCCACAGTGAAATAGACATGTGTTTCAGAAAATTCTCCCTTTAGGCCCAAACATGGGCTAACTTCAATAAATGCAAGTGGCATAGTTTACAGAATTGGTTTCTCACTAAGCATTTAGTTAAATCAGATTTTTAGATGCCTTCAGATTTTTAAGAGAAGCAAAAGAAAAAAACATTCTTCCAGCATTGAGAAAACACTTTACCACAGATAATTGTCTCATTTAATTTGCATTCCAATGCATACCAAACTGAAAAATAACAGTACTCAGGAGGCCAACCCTATAGAAGACTTGCAACCAAGTAATAAAGTAATAGAAGAGACGCAGAGAGGAAGCAGAGTGGGGAAGAATGACTCAGTGAAGTCGATGCTTGGTTGCAAATTCCCTAACTCAATTTTTCAACTTTTCTTCCTGTTTTACTACAGCTCCTCTTCGTTCAGACAAAAAAAAAGGAAAGAAGAAAAATTTCAGACAGGCTAAGATATCAGCCGACAAACCTCATTATTGATGGCGTCAGGTGGTAGATCAATGCTGGAGGAAAATCAATGGTAAAAATACTTTTCAGTGGTGCATACAGATGAAGAGCCTCAGCAGCATTTCTTGATGGAAACTACAAAAATCTGCAGTCACCCCTGAGAGTCACTGTTTCACAGAAGGCAAGAACTTATCTGTTGCTTTAGGGATACTAATTTGGCCCTGGATGTTTTCCCATTTTGTAGAATCTGTAACTATTTGCTACAAAAAGCCGAGGCAAAACAAGGTGGTGGGCTCTGGGCAAAGAAGGGAGGAAAAGAATGGAGAAAAGAAGACAGACTTGGAGAAAATAAGATGCAATTTGAAAATAAGATGCAATTTCTTATATAGTGGTTTGTGGTTATTTACTACATATATGTATCCATTTAATAAATTTAAATACTGAAAAGTTTTAAGAGTTGGAAGGCATTCCTAAACTGAGAAAATATATAAATTTCTCATTGGAAGACAGCATATGAAAATAATTTGTATTCCATAGACATATAGAATACCATGCCAAAGGATGCTTATTTAAAAAAGGAAATATAATATAGGGGCAATTTTGAAGACTCACCCTGATTTAAAGTCTCTGATCCTCAAACTATCTTATATTGCCTGATAATTTTCTTGCTGTTACTGAATGATTAAATCAGACTACTCTCCTGCCCCAAAGATTGTGCATATTTTAAAGTGCCCAGAACAAATTATTCCTGGGTGAAATAAGGAGTTGTTGAAATCTAACCAGAGTTAGGTTTGCTTTGAAGAGAGAAGGACAATTTTAGTTATGATGGTCAAAGAAAGCAGTGGTTAAAATATAACATGTGACCCAAGCCAGAAGTAAGAAGTAACATCTTGAGGATATATTGCCTATAAACATAAAAGCCCTGAGATAGGAGTGTATGCAAGAGACCAGGAAGCAACATCAAAGGGCCTAAAAATCCAAGGGCTGATATCCATACTTTCTCTAATTCCTCCTACTCAAGTGTACCCATTGGGAAATCCCAGTGGCTCTTTAATGTATTTCTAGAACACTATCCTATAGCCTCTTCTTCCACTACTGCCCTGCTCCAGGCCATTATCCTTTCTTGCCAAGTTATCTCAGCCATGTCCAAACTTTCCTCCCTAATTCTAGGCCTTCATCAGCCTCATCCCATGGTTTATTCTCCACATGTACACAGGATTCCTTTCTTAAAAATAGGAATAGATCATTTTGTTTTCTGTTCTAAAATAAAGTTCTAAAAATGGCCCACAAGGCCCTTTGTGATCTTTATTGCCATCCAATTCCTGTTTCTGCTTTATTTTTTACTTCTTTCTCCCTTGTTTACTCTGCTTCTGCAATTCTGACCTTCTGGCTGCTCCTTGACTATGCCAGGCACCTTTTGCCCTTGCTGTTTTCATTGGATATCTACACAATATTCATTCCTCCTCCAGGTTTGGTTCACATATCATCTTCTAACCAATGCCCTCTTAGGTCATAATAACTTAAATTCCAGCTTTCCCATCAACATTCCCAATCTCTATTCTCTGATTTATTTTCTCATATTAGCATTTCCTATCATCTATAACTGTGTGTTTTGGGTTGTACCTTGATTTCTTCCTTATTGTCTGCTTTCTCAAGGCATTTTGTCTTATAATTACTGCTCCATTCCCAGAACCTAGAATAGAACTGGTACTTGGTAATTTTAATAAATATTTGTTAAATGGATGAATAAGTCAATCAATGACTGATCAGTAGAAGGATCCACAGGAGACTCTCAATTAACTTTCTATTTTCTTCAGTAAAAGCATAATCTCTTTTTGCAAAGCATTAAAAATCCTTCATAATGTGTCCTTAGGATATTTACAGACTCACTGCTTACCATTTCCCCTCTGTACTCTGGTGTCCAATAAGGAATTTCTATCAACCCATTATTTAATTAAGATACCAACTACTTTCATCCCTCAACCTCTTGCTTAGCCTGTCTCTCTTAGGAATGTCTCTTTTTATCTTCTATGCATTCTTTCCCTAGTAGTCCTGAATATTTCTAGAGTTCAAATGACAATATTTTTTCCTCTGTGAAGTCATCTGAACATTATTAATTAATTCCCCTCAATGCTCTCAGAGTAGATTTTTCATCTTTTCTTTTAATTCTTTCTTCTGTTTATTATTTATTTACTTATTTATTTTTGTACTGGGGATTGAATCCAGGGGCACTTTACCTCTGAGCTACATCCCATTTCTATTTTATTTTGAGCTAGAAACTTGTTAAGTTGCTAAGGACTTCATTAGGTTGCTGAAACTGGTCTCAAATTCTTAATCCTCTTGCCTCAGCATCCTGACCACCATACCGGACCTACATATATCTCTTTAAACAATGCAATAACATCAAAGTTATTTACACCACCTGCATAGAATACAGTGTTTCATAAGTAATAAATATTTATTAAGTAAACAGATATCTAAGAGTTTTATCTTTCTAGGGCTAAATCTTCAGACCTCTCTATGCTTCACCACTGATCTCTTAACTAACCCAAGTATAATTATATTAATTGCCATTGTAAATGCTAATTATCATACATTAAGTGGTTATTACATAGTATACGAATTTTCAAACTCTTGACAAATATGATTTCGTGTCATTAACACAGAGTTTTTATAAGTACTCATTATCTCATCTGATGTTGGAGTGGAAGAAAGTGAGTCATGTAAAACTACTAAAGGTATGCTCCCTGAAAATGTTCTATTGACCACATTTCCATCATCTCTCTGATGATGATTTATCCAGGAAGTATGTGCCAGTTAATATGCTATCCCAATATAAAGCATCTTTTATTTTCTATTTATCACTAATAATCATTAATGGAACATACCTTCATTTGGTATATACATTTCATTGAATTAAAGAATATTAGACTAAAAAATGGTTCATTAAAGTATATGAATGATTCAAAGTCAATATATGTTTGATAATATGTTCAGAATTAAACAATGAAATATCACTCAATAAATTATGAAAGAATGAAGAAATTTCCATCCTACAAATGGAAAATTTTAAACAAAAGAAATTTCCCTCTTTTGCACAAAGAGAAAGAGCTCTAAAGAATGGGTGAGAATTTTAGCAATCTACCGATCCATTACTAAAACTTGCCTTCATCACTTTCACTCAAATAATCTTATAAAGAAGGTTTTGTAAAAATATGAGAGGAAAACAGTATATTAAACAGGATGGCAGCTTTGAAGATGGACTTTTTCTCTTAAGGGAATTGTGAAATAAAAGGGAAACATCACTTACACTTAATTGTTCAAAAACCCTTCTAGATTTTAGTCCCACTTTGAAGGAACATAAAGCTAGATTTTAAGGAGCTTAGAAGTCATCACTCCATACCAGCAAGGAAAAAGAATAATCTAAAAAATCCACAACTCTTCTTTTCACCGTCGGAGAAGTGAAGGTATAGGTAATTTGCTTGCAAAATTTGAGAGACAGGTGAATACAGGGAATCACAATATACCAGAATAGAAACCTACAGGCAGAATCCTTCCCAGGAACCAGTGCCCGGGTAGGAAAGCCTGACCTAGAATTCAATTACTTCAGGTTTAATGTGGATAAGATAGTTAAGTCTCCCAAGGGGATCTAATCAGAGGGAAGTCCATCCCACTTCTGTAAGATTTATCCCCAAGAACTAGACCAGGTTTTCACAGTTCACATGATATTAAAGAAAAAAAATCCCCTAACATTTCTAGCAGGGAAAAGAGAAAGGTAACAACCATTTTGATATATACCAGAGAACTCTGTTCTTCTTAAGAAGTCCTTCTCTCAAGAGAAGCTATTTTACCAGATCATAAACAATTGGTTGTATTCTTTCCATCTATCTGTCTATCATCTATCTATCTATCTATCTATCTATCTATCTATCTATCTATTCTCTGTTTTGGAGCTTAAACAACTGTGGGAAGGGAAACAGCTAAATCAGCTCACTCTAGTCATCTTTTCCTAATGAACAAAAAGAGGCTGAGTAATTTCCAGTTCACAAACCAGAGAGTCAGGCTCATTAAATGTTTGAGACCTAATCAAAGAACTATAAAACACTTTCCTTCTCCATATACCTTAATACCATATTTCTAAAGGCTTATCCAGTGAAGTTCCTTTTACTCAGTATATCATCTCTGATTCTCCATTAAAAAATCCTGGGAATTTTGAAAGACAATAAGAATAATCTGAATAATGATAACTAGCATCAGAACTAGACTCAGCTATAACAAAAATGTTGAGAATATCAGACTAGAAATTTAAAACAATTATAATTTACATGTAAATGGGGTCATGGATAAAAAAGACAGCTTACAAGAACAAATGGGTAATGTAATCAGGAATAAAAATTCTACAAAAGCATCAAAAATTAATGCTAGAGAGTTTTTAAAAATCACTGTAATAGAAATGAATGCCTTCAATGAGCCTACTAGAAGACTGGACATGGCTGAAGAAAGAATCTCTGGTATTGAGAACGTGTTAAGAGAAGCTTCAAAAACTGCAAAACCAAAAGAAAAAGAAAAAGACTGTATTAAACTAATATCTAATAACCATGGGATAATTTTAGTAAGTGTAAATATACATAATGTGAATGTGAGAAAAAAGAGAAAAGAATAGGAGCAATATTAGAGGTAATAATGACTGAGAATTTTCTCAAAATGAAAGTTGGACACCAAACCATAGATTCAAGAAACTCCAAGAACACAAAGCAGGACAAATATAAACAAAATAATCTGTACCTATGCATATCATAGGCAAACTGGCAGAAAATTAAACATGAAGAAAATATCAGGAAGGAAGTGACGTTATATGTGTTGGAAACAACTTATTTATAGAAAAGTAAAGATAAGATTATAATAAACATCTTCTCAGAAACCACAATTAAGAAGAGATAGAATCAAGTATTTGAAATGTTAAAAGAAAAAAATCAATATAGAATTCTGTATCCTTTGAAATTACCCTTAAATAGTCAAGAAGAAAAAAAGACATGCCAAGACAAATATTGAATAAATGTGTTGCACCATAGACTCACCTTGTAATAAATGCCAAAATACTCAGAGATAAGGTACATTAATCAGCTTCCTGTCATTGTATCAACTCATAAAAATAAAATATTTAGCAGATAAAAATGTTTTGAGAGGTAGTTGAACTCAATAGCACCATCTGGATATAATTGACATCTGTAGATTACTTCACCAACAGGAGCAGTTTGCACATTCTTCTCAAGATTATACAGAATACTCACCAAGATAGTCACATTCTGGTTGGGAAAAAATACCCTAACAAATGAAAAAAAAACATTGAAAATGCACAGTTTCTGCTCTTAGACCACAATGAAATTAAACTAAGAATCAACAATAGAAAAATAGCTGATGATTATGTAAAGACTTAAATTAACAGACAACTTGGAGATTATATGAAACATCTCTAAATTACATGTGTATCAAATACTTTAAACAAAAAAAAATTTTAAATATTTGAACTACATAAAAACAAAGGCACAAGTTATCAAAATTTGTGGAATGAAGCAAAATAAGTGCATAGAGAAAAAATTGTAATGATGGATACGTATATTAGAAAAGAAGAAAGATCTAAAATCATTAGTCTGAACATACAGTTTAGGACCAACAGAAAAAGAAAAAAAGAAGAATTAATTAATGCCAAATGAAGCAGAAATTTAAAAAGAAATAATAAAAATAACATCAGGAATCAATGAAATTAAAAGCAAGAAAGCAATAGAGAAGAAAAGTAAAAGCTGATTCTTTGAAAATATCAATAAAATTGATAAGCCTATATTCAGGGAAAGAAAAAAGAGGGAGATACACATTATTAATATCATAAGTGCATAAGAACCATCACTAAATATTACATGGATATTAAAAAGACAATAAAAAATGAAAAACTTGATGACCACACATATGATAACCTAGATGAAATGGACCAATTCCTTGCAAGACACAATTTGCCAAAACTTACACAAGAAAAAAATGATCTCTCTGAATATGCCTATGTCTATTGAAAGAATTGGGGTTGTGGCTCAGTGGTAGAGCCTAGTATGTACGGGTCCCTGGGTTCGATCCTCAGCACCACATTAAAATTAAGTTATTGTATACAACTACAACTAATATATATATATATATATATATATATATATATATATATATATATATTTAAAAAAACATTCAATCAAAGTTGTTGTTCAAAAAATGCAATTGGCCTACACAAGCTCACTGGCAAATTTTTCCAAACCTTTAAAGAAGAAATTATTCAATTCTCTATAATCTATTCCAGAAGATATAAGAGAAGGAACATTTCCTAACTAATTCTATGAAGTCAACATCACCTTGAAACCAGAACCAAACAATGATATCACAAGAAAAAAGTCCTCTAGAACAACTGGGATTTATTCTAAGTATAAAAGGCTTTTTCAACATTCAAAAACTAGTTAATGTAATCCATATCATCAATAGGCTAATGAAGAAACACAATGTAGATAAAGAAAAAGCATTTGATAAAATATAATACTAATTTATGATTTTAATACCTCTTAGAAAATGAATAATAGGGAACTTCTTCAACTTGATAACATCTATAAAATCCTACAACTAACACCATGTTTTGGGTGAGAAAACAGAAGCTGTTTCATTAAAATCAGGAATAAAGTAAGCCTATTCCCTCTAAGTACTCCTTTTCCACATCATATTATAAATCTTCATTAATATAATAAGAAAAAATAAAACTGTCTTTGTTCACAGATGAAAAAATTATCTATAGATATCCTAAATAATCAACATAAAAAGCCCCTGGAATGTTTAAATGGCTATAAAAGGTTGTCATATACAAGATTAATATATAAAAGTCAATTCTGGACTGATGGATTGGAATTTAAAATTTAAAAGATGATACCTTTGTACATTAGCACTCTGAAAGTGAAACACTGAAATGTAAATTTAACAAAATATACTCAAAGTCTACTCAAAGAAAACTACAAATTCTGATGAAGCCTGAAGAATTGGCCACATAGAAAGATATTCCATGTTTATACGTAGGAAATCCAAATGTTATCAAGATACAAGACCTTTCCAACTTGAAATGTTGAATCTTGCAATTTTAATCAAAATCACTGCATGGTATTTCATCAATATTGACAAACTAATTTTAAAATTTAGATGGAGAAACAAAAACCAAGAAGAGCCAGAAGAATATTGAGGAAGAACAAATATGAAGGGCTAACAATGCTGAATTTCAAAATGTACTATAAAGCTATAGTAACCAAGACAGTGCAGCATCAATGAAAGATTAAGTAGAAACATCAGTAGAGCAGGACAGATAGTCCCCAAATAGACCCATGAATAAAGTCACCTGATATTTGTCGAAGGAATCCAAGACAATATAATGAAGCAAAGATAGTCTTTAACAAATGGTGGTAGAATGACTAGGTATTCCCATTTTAAAAAAAAATGAATCTAGATAGAAAACTTATAGTATTTGAAAAAGTGTATTAAAATTGATCAAGACCTAGACATAAAATGCAAAACTCTAAACCTTACAGATGGTAACTAGATCACCTAGCATCATGGAGATGACTTTCTGGTGGTACACCAAAGGTATGATCCATAGAACAAATAAATGATGAACTATACTTCATTAAAAATTTTAAAAGTCTGCAGAATACACTGTTATGGGAATGAAAAGACAGATCACAGATGTAGAGAAAGTGTTTGCAAAAGACATATCTGATAAAGAAGTATGAAAAAAAAATACAAACAACTCTCAAAACTCAGCAGTAAAGAATAAAACCCCAGTTACAAATAGGGATGAGATCTAAATGGACATCTTACCAAAAAGATATACAGATGGAAAATAAACATATAAATATATGCTGGACATCACACTGCTTCCAAATTGCAAATTAAAATAACAATGACATACCACTATACACCAATTAAAAAGGTCAAATGTAAATCACTAACCAACTGAAATGCTGGCACTGATGGGAAGCAATGGGAACTCTCATTACTGGAAAGAATGAAAAATGGCACACACATCAAAGATTTAGTAGTTTTTTTTAAACTAAACATATTATCATATGATTCAGAAATCATATTCTTTGACATACTCAAAAAATCTGAAAAATTACATCCTGTCATGTCCACAGCCCAGGTGTGCCAGGACAGTGGGATTGCAACAGGCCAAACAAGGTGCCCAGAGACTCAGGGAAAACATATGATTTATTGGGGAAAGTTTATAGGAGATCAGTAACTGCTCTGAGAAGTGGCCAGAGGCTGACAGATAGCACCTTCACCTTCGTCCCTCATGATACTTTGCTTACCAGTGCCTCCTCTCCCTCAAAGCATTTTGTCCAGAGGTGGCTTGCTGGAAAAGTGACATGTAGGCTTTCCATAGTGAACCTCAGTTCTGTGACTGTCTTCACCAATAGAGGGGTTCTGTATGCTAGGCTTCAGAAGCAGTACATTATCATTATTAGCTGATTAATTTGCTTCTTATATGATCAGTGTCCCAAAGAGCAACTGTCCTGGATCATGTGCAAAAAAAAAGTAGTTTTCTACAGAGAGCACTAACTTGCCCTAGATCCTAGTGTTTGTAAGAGAAAGCCAGTTTCCTCCAAGATAAGATGGATCTAGATGTTATATCCCAGGCTTGTTCTCATTGTTCTCTTATCTTGAGTAGGTTTCTAAGAACAGAAAGGGGGTATTCAGGGACATATGGTGCTTTATTGCCACTCTTTTATGTATGATGCATATGCACACAAAAGTCTGTGCACAGATGTCTACAGCAGCTTTATTCTAATAGCTCAAACTTGGAAGCAACCAAGGTGTACTTTGGTAGATGAATAGATAAACTGTAGTGCATATAGACAATGGAATATTGTTCAACACTAAGAAGAAATGAGCTATTAAGCCATGAAAAGACATGAAGGAAACGTAAATGTATAAAACTAAGTGAAGGAAACCAATCTTAAAAAACTACATTCTATATAATTTGTGATATTCTAGAAAAGGAAAAATTGTGGAAACAGTAAAAGGATCAGTGGTTGCCATGGGTTGTGGGTGAGTGATGAATATGCAGAGCATAGAGAATTTTTAAGGCATTGAAACTACTTCGTATGATATTATAATCATACAAAGTATGACATAAATTTGTTGGAACACATAGAATGCACTATATCCAGAGTGAACCCTATATAAACCACGGGCCTTCAGTGATAATAATGTGTCAATATAGGTTCATCAATTCTAGTAAGTGTGCAGAAAATTGATAGTGGAGGAGGTTGCATGTATGTGAAGATACAGATTTTATGGGAAATCTCTGCACCTTCTACTGAATATTATTGTGGACCTAAAACTGCTCTAAAAAAGAAAGCATATTTTTAAAAAGTTAGCTGTTCAGCACCAATTTTTATCCACAAAATTCACAGTTTTTACTTCATAACTAACCATCTGTTTTGAAAAAAAAAAAGATCAAAAGAAATGCTTAGGTATTTTAACAGGAGTCTTTCCATATCCATTATCTAAACTTTAAATGTTTTGTTTAGGATAAACTTCTTTGACAAGGACCTCAGTGAGCTATTGCCCTCTTGGAATCAGACTCTTTCTCTGTTTGCTATTTGTTTGAATTTTCCAGAAAAATTAAAATAAATCTGATTTTACAGAATACATTTTTAAAAGAGAAGTTTCACTTTTCTTCAATCTCTGCTACATTGGCTTCAAAAATATATAGTTAGAGGAGGAGGGGAAGATGTGTCTATCTTTTAAATTTTTAACTGCTGAAAGATAAAATTTCAAATCCAACAGAATAGCACAAAATGTCTGGGCCCGACCTCTCTAGGGAGTATGGATTTTGGATTATACCATAGCAGATGCCTTTTCCTTGACTGAGGTGAAAGGTGGAACTACCTAGGAGATGAACTCATGGAAAATTCTATAAACACAGAGCAGAACTGTAAATGTGGTGATTCATTGAAGAAAACCTAGGATTTTTTTTTAAAGCCTTCCAATCAAAAGTCATCAGAAAACTTCTGGAAAATGAATCTGAAAGACTGAGAAGAAGACTGCAGGATATTTAAAAAGAACATGAATATTGGAAAAGATTTAGACTTATTCTCTGGCAGATTTACACCCCTGACCAATCTGGCTTAGAAGTACCCCAGAGAAATATTTCCCATCTGTAATAATGTACAGGAAGCTGCAGTTTAGCACACCTTAGGTCCAACTCCAGAGCCAATCCCAGAAGGCTATCTGGATCCCTGGGTAGTAGAACTTAGATGAAAAACTATGCTTTAGAAAAAGTCACAGCTACTACAATTTAAAGTGCATATTGTGAAACAAACATTTTTAGTGCTGATATTCAGTATATGAATGTTGCAGTCACCACCTCCCCTGTCCCCACCAACCAGACTAAATACTATTTTGATTTTGTATTTTAAGTTAGCTAAGGTAACAATTAAGTCTGTGAAGGGAGTCAAGGAGGCACAAACTTAGACATTATCTTTCTCTCATTGTTTCTGGACTCTGAAGACCCAATGTGACATCTCCAGTTAGCCTGAAGAGAGTTGATCAGATGACAAAATATTTAGTTACAGATGCTACTTTATGTTCCATAAAGTCTCTCTTCTCAATGATATTTTGTATAATGTTTGCCTTTTTTATCTATGCAGATTATTTTCAGTCAAGGAATTTCCGGTTTATTTTTGCTTACACTTACTTTAAAAAGGTACTATTAGAGTGGACTTTCCTCTGGAAAGTGTTACCATCACTTATTAAAGTGAATTTATTAACATTTCCAATTTAATTATAAACTAAAGGATTTTTTAACAATTTTATTGGTACATTATACTTAATATATAATAGTGGGGTTCATTATGGTACATTTGTACATGCACATAACATAATTTGGTCAATTTTTTCCCTAGTACCTTCCCTTTTCTCCCCCCCACTCCAAGCCCCTGCATATCTTTATGGCTTATGTCCTGTGGCTGCTATTTCTCATTGTTGCCAATGATTTCCACAACTACTCAATGTTCCAACTAAAGTGATTAAGAGATATATAAGGGATAATACAAACTAAACTATCCAAATGTAAAATATTGTACCTATAATAAGTGATTATTTTAGGAAAAAGTAAAATATATATTTTAATAGGAATTTCAGCAAGAATATACTTTTAAAAAGAATACACTTTTCAATATTATTTTTGTTTAAGTTTTCAGTCACTATAGTTCACTATTGATTACAAAATCATTTACCAGGCCAACTACCTCTTAAGATTATCACTGGGGAAAAGAAAAGTACCATCTGCAAACTCCTATGATAGTGGGACCTCATTTACAAAGCAACACAAGAAATGTTTATTTGGTGGGACTGATTAAAAGCATTATTAAATATTCATTGACTCCATTTCCTTCCTTCCCCTTCTTTTATTCTGCTAACAACATTGACAGATCAGGTCCTATAGTCTAACACTTACATAATGAAATGCAAGCTGAAATATACCTAACATAACCATGAAAAAAAGCCATTTAGAAAACTAAAACAGAAATTACTAACTTGAAAGTTTTTGTTCTTTATGGATAAATAAAATATAAAACTGAATATCATATATCATGATAAAGCACTTTACCTTTGATAAACAGGGAATATTTATCAGCTCAGCTATTGAGTTTTGGATTATTTTATTTCTGTGAAGTTTTTCTATCATCTTCACAGGGGATGCTGAGATCATAGAGGTGTGACTAAGGAATTACATCTTCAGTTCCCTTCCAACAAGGTGACCACTCTGCAAGACCTCCTATTCTCAGAAACAGTGACTCATACCCTGATCAAACTCATTAAATGTCATCTAAGTAATGCCAGGAAAGGATGATGCTCTGTGCCAAGGCTTCTCTTCCCAGCTCATAAGTGAAAACGATGTTCATGTTTCCAAACAACTATATATAGTTTTATTTATAAATTTTAGTGTTTTAGCCAACCATAGGGTTGAAATCCCAGATGAAGTATTCTCAGCTAGTTCAGCAGCACTGGAACATCAAAAGACTGAGATTTGTGACAGTCACAGCCCTGAAGTCAAACGTGTGCCTGGCTTGACATGGGGCTTGGAGCAAAAATTATTATATTACACAGTAATCATATTACAATGCTTATTGTAACATTTCCTGAAGTGAATGACAAGAATAGAATATCATTAACAGGGTCCTACAATTGAACACAACAATACTCTTGAAAAGAAAAGAACATTGGATTTTGTCATAATTCCATTAAGTATATACCCAATTTAAATGACTAATGAATGGTACTTAACTGTTTTCCTCTCTCTAAATTTTAGCAACATGGTGGGGTTGAACTTTTGAACTTGTGTCCACTCACATATCTTATTGCAGAGTCCTGTTTCACACTCTAAATAGATGCCTGTAATAGTGTTATAAAAGGAGACAAAAATACTGTTGATAATTTTAAGTAAAAGTTTAACCTTATTTACAGTTGAAGTCACAACTTGAAATGTGGTATTTGAGTTACAGAAAGGCTCTAAAGTAGAAGAAAAAGTAGGAACCACAACAAAAAATGGTTATCACTTGGAATTTCACAAAATTGTCAAAACCATTTATATTCAGCTAATTTATAGCTCCAGTGCTAGTAGCCTTTTCTTTTTATCACCTCCCTTTTTCATTTATCTTGTTTCTACTTCCCTATTTTTCCTAGTAAATTTACTCTGTATGTTGAAAGTCACAATGAATCTGCAAAAAAATCTAAAGCCATTACCCCTCTGGAGTGTGCTTTATGTGAATTATTGGCCCAAATGCCTCCTTTCTTTTCATTTTCCATATACCACTGACTCTGTAGTTCTTTCCTTATTTCTTTTTTTTAGCACAACTGTTATTATTATTAGAGTGCATTCTTCTACCTATTCAAAACCTTCAGCAATGCTGAATGCATGTAGCTAAAGAAAAGCACTGTCCACAAAGACTGTGTTAATTCAGTTCAACTTCACGATTTTGAACTTTAAGGAAGCCCACACTGGTGCTCAGTAGTCTTATTCTACTTCACTTGTCCATTCACTAGTCAACTTTCCTAGAAGACTAATCATTTAGGAAACTTCTCAAAACTCTAACCTCTCCTCCTTGATCTCTGCTTTTGAAAACTTAGGCCTATCTTTCACTGAAAAAATTAAAACAAACAGAAGATCATTTCCTTGAACTCTCATTACTTCATCTACACAACCACCATGACCTGTACTCCCTTGCCTGCATTACAATAGATGGGTTCTTTGACTTTATAGGGCCATCACCTCCAAGTCTGTGGCAGATCTCAGAAGTCCCTCTCTGCTTGGCACATTGCTTTAGGAATATTCCCCTCTTTTACCTGATTCATCAAATTTTCCTTTTCCTTCAGACATCTAAACATGCTTCTTTTTCTTTCATTATTAAAAACATTTTAAAAATTTACAGAAAAATTCTACATTCCTTTCCAATTTCTTTCTCTAATTTGTAGCAAAAATTCTCAGGAGATTTCTCAGAAGAATGATCCTGCACTACTATTTCTTCTCCCATTTTTTTCTTCCTAATTCTAGTCAGACTTTTCCCCTGCCAAAGTGGCTTTTAGGGGTTATAGATGATTTTCACAAAGCCAAATCTGAGGTTGGTTCTCAACCATTTAAGTCATCAGCAATATTTGACCTAGTGACTCACTTGCTCATACTTAGTGCACAGTTTTCATGAGTTTTCTCTGCCTCATTGATGACTTCCTCTCAATCTACTTTGCTGGTTGCCCCCCCCCCGACTTTCTTCCTCATAATTTGAGATTAGAGCATCCCAGGTCATAGTCCTTTGTTCTTGTTTCTAGCCACAATCTTTTTCTGAGAGGTCTTGTTCAGTCTCTCAGAATCTCATGCAGGCTTTAAATGCCATGTAAATGCAGATGATTGTCATATTTCCAGACTCTTATTTTGAACTGTTTGTATAGCATCTCCATCTGGATGTCTATTAGACATTTCTAATTTAATATGTCCTAAGCTGACTCCTGATATTTCTACCCAAATCTACTTTACTCACAGCCCTCCCATCTTAGGCCAGATATGGGAAGCCTTAACTCTCTTGTTTCTTTCACTCACTAAATCCAAGCATCAGAAAATCCTGATTTTTCTCTCAAACCAGCCTAAAACACACTCTCTGACTCTTTCCTTGTCTGAAAAAAAGTTTCAGACTTTTTCAACACAACTTCCAAAGTGATTCTTTTAAAACAGTGTTAAGCCATTGACTTTTGGCCTCAAATTACTTGTTTTTACATTCATTTCCTAATGAGTGCCTGTGGCCTACAAGGTCCCACAAGACCTAGTTACTGTACCTCTGTGACTGCATTTACCCTATTTTCCTTACTTGCTGTGTACCAGCCACATGGTCTCCTTGCTCTCCTTGCACTGTAGCCCTGTTCCAAACTAAGAGCTTTGTCTCTCTCTGCTTGTCCCCTGGCCTGAAGTGTTAAGTCTCTCACCTCCCTGTTGGAGACACTGTTCCCTCATCTTCTTCCAGTGTTTCTTGTAGGTGGTTCCTGCCTGTGAACCTTACCTTGACTGCCTTATATAAAGTGTCACCTGCCTCTCTCCTCTTCACTCTCCTTATTCCACCATCCCATGACCTTTTTGCTTTTAGTTCATAGAATTTTTTTTTCACCTAAAATATTATCTTTCATTGATTTTTTACATTATCACCATTATTAGTAAGGTAGGATATAATATTAAAGAAAGCAGTTATTTTTGCCTATTTTTCTATGTTACTATGGCTTGGCAGAAGGTTCTTGATACATAGTTGTTGAATGAACACATAATGCATACTTGTAATTTAAGAAAGAAATTATTTCAAAGGAAAGACCTTGAAATTGAAAGAAGACTAAAAATCTTTAGAATATTTTTAAGAGTTCAGAAAGAAATAAAAAAATGAGAAAAGAAAAGAAAAAGATAAAGTTAGGGAGTAATAACCTTAAAAGGATAAGGCAGTTTGCAACTTGATATTAAAGCTTTAAAGTTTAAATAAACAATTTTAGGGCTTTCAATGATGTTTCAATACCTTTTTATAGTAATGTAAATAATATGCACTAAAATATATTGAATGAAGACATGTTAATTCATATGTAAGTACCAACATAAAATATTAATAGTTTACTAATGTGTCAACATATAAATAAGATATATATGATGTTGCATATATATCAATATAGTATATATGTTATACACTCACTGGCCCTATATATTTCTCCATTAACACTGTTGCCAGAGTGCAAATAAAGCTGGCCAAGAAACGAGCATTCAATAATACCCACTCTATTATCTTAAGTTATACATCAAAGTTCCTATTTCCTCACTTCCTTGGAGAGGATTGTTCTTACAGCTCAAATTCTGTGAATTTTCACTCACAATGTATATATCTGCTTCTTTTGACAAGTTTGGTTTCATCCAAGTTGTGATGAATATATGGAAAAAGTTCTTTCCAATCCTGGTTGTAGAGGAGTTGGTCAATAGTTAGAGCCTTCAAATACTTGGAAACCATACTTAATAATTTATGATTAGGATTACCTCTGGCTCTAATGTATACAGGGCTCCTCTGTTCTCATCTTTCAGTTCCCTTTCTGTAATCTCTATATTCTATTTAATTTGCCAATACTAATTTTTCCTAGCCCTGTCCCCTTGTCCCTGCCAAACTGGTGAGTTGATAGCATTCTAGGCTGGTATATGACTAAGTTAATTAATAGAACTATGACCTTCTGTTCACTTGGACTCAATAATTTTAGAATTTTTCATGGTCTTTTGACACTTTCACACTACTAAGTCTATTTCAAATCATACTACTAAATCTATTTCAAATCAAGCTGCTTTTCTTTTTTACTCTATTTTCCCCTCAACCCTCTCTTTCTGTTTGTTCTGTTTGTTCTGTGGCTCCTGTAATCTTGCTTTGTATCTGGGCTTTGAATATAATCTTCTAAAAAATTCCATCTTTGATTTTAGGTTTTTCCTTCTCCAAAATATTTTATACACCACAACCAGAATATTTTCCACATATGTCTACAGTCATCAAGCAAAGGATGATATAAAAATCTTTAAAGCTTTTGCATGACATGATATATTAACCTTAGATTCTCCACACTAACAAGTAGGTTTTCCACAGTCAAGGCTTTCTCTCAAATACATAAATATAAGTGTGTGTATTATCATTTTATATGTGTATTATATGCCACACAAAAATGTACATTATTGCATACATTTAGTATCATATGTACACATACTGCTTTGGCTTGGAAGTATCCCCCAAAATTCATGTTTCAGAAAGTTAATTCCCAATTTAACAGCAATAAGAAGTGAGACTTAATGGTATGCAAGGCCTAATGGATTAATGCTTATTATAAAAGGTACTGAAGCTATGAGTTCAATTCCCTGTTCTCTTGATGGTTCTGCCATGGAATGATGAAACATGCCAAATGTAGCCTCTGGATCCTGAAATTCCAGACTCGAAAATTGTAAGTCAATCAAGTTTTGTTCATTATAAATTTTGCAATCACTTTACCAAATTCCAGTGGGTATTCTATTATAGCAGCACAACATGGACTAAGACAACCACAGACACATAATATATCTCTATGTATGTATCAATATGGGTTTGAGTATATGGGTATGTGCACAAGTGTGTGCACATGTAGACATTACTTTTCAAATATATTATATCCCAAATGCATTTTTTATCAAACATATTATTACCAAATACCATACCAAATATAACTATTGGAGTTTATCCCAGGCATGCAAGGTCATTTTAACATTCAAAATTCAATATTCAAGTAAATGTTATTTAGCATCAACTATTGTCAATAGATTGAAAAATAAGGAAGCACAAATTATTTCAATAGCTTCAAGAAATAATTTGTGGATAGATCAATCATCCAAGGAGAAGCAAGTTCATCTATAGAGAGGCCTGTCTAGCAAGGAACCGATATTTCTGACTAGCATCTAATAAAGACATAAAACCTACCAATAGGCATATGAGAAAGCTTGGAAGCAGATCCTCCCTTCTTTGAGTCTTGACTAAATTCCTAGTAAAACTTTGATCACAGGCTTAATAAGAGATATGGGGCAAACTATTCAGAAAAGCTAATCTATAACCCTCAGGTAATATAATACATTAAATGTTTAATGTTTGCAGCTAGTAAATTTTGTGGGTTTCTGTTGCACAACAGGAGATAATTAATATATTATAGATGCTCAACTGATACTTGGCAAAGGTGTCAAAGATAATTTAGTGGAGAAGTACTGTCTTTTTAATAAACCAGGTAGAACAGTTCTATACCTGACAAACAAAATGATTCTGTATACTCACCTGACACCATGTAAAACAAAACTAAAAATTAACTCTACACCTAGAATAAAGATTACAATTTTAAAACATCTACTTGAAAAGACAAGGTAACTATGAATTATGCAATAATTTCTTAAATAGGTTGCAAAATGCAAACATATAAATAAAACTGGACAAAATGGAGTTAATTAAAATAAAAAAAATTTGGGTCTTTGGAATATATTGTTAACAAATAAAACACAAGATACTGACTGGGAAAAATTTGACAAAACAAATTTGTATAAAGGTTTGGTGTCCATAAAAACTATCAACCCATAAGTAAGGAAACTGGTAATCAAACATTTTAAAAGGATGAAAGGTTGTATTAGATATTTCTATTCAGGGTTACAGATGGTGAATAAGTACACAATGATCCCCATCATCATTAGTGATTCTAGAAATACAAAATAAACCACAATGAGATATCACCACATACATAAAATGGCTAAACAGCAACAACAACAACAACAAAAAACTGGCAATATTAGGTGCTAGCAAACATAAGAAGCAACTGTACATCTCATATAGTGCTGATGGGAATGAAAAGTATAGCCTCGTAGGAAAATAGGTGATAACTAAAAGACCCAGTAATTTCAATTCTATGTAATTAACCAATAAAATAAGAGAAAATGTTCCACACAAAGACCTATAACTCACTGTGTGTAGTAATTTATCTATGTTTGCCAAAACCTAGAGGTAATCCAAATGCTCACCAATTGATTAATGGATTTTAAAAAAAAATTGTGGTTCACTTTACAACAGAATAATATTCAACAAAAAGGAATGAACTGCTGACACATGTACAACTGCATGAATTTCAAAATAATTATGCTAAATGAAAAGCTAGACACCAAACTCTGCATACTGAATGATCCTATTTATACTACAATGTGGAAAAGGTAAATGAAGAGGAATAATATCAGATAACTGATTGCCAGGGAGTTGGTAATTACCTACAAGGGGAATGAAGTTTGCTTTTTAGCAGTGACATATTCTATGTCTTTATTGTAGTGGTGATTATAAAACTATTTATATTTATTCAAACTCATCCAACTATGTGCCCCCAAATAGTGATTCTTACTAAAAATAAAATAACATAACAAATATGACACAAACAAAGAACTAGAGAAATTAAAATAAGTAGATACAAATAATAAGAGAACAAAATAGAGATAAAATAACTGGAAAATGTGAAATATTAATATGTATAAAATACAAATATATCAAGTAAAATAAGTTTACATGAGCTTAAAAATAACAGAAAATATATTTGTAACATATTAAACAAAATGGGTCAATATCTGAAATCAACAAAGAAGTTCTGTTAACCATTGAGAACATGGAAATCCAAAAGAAAAATGATCAAATGGTAAGAATAGTTATCACAAAGCAAAAGTTCAAATGGCCAAAATAATTACAAAAAGATATAATATCTCAAAATATATCTGTGAAATGGAAAAATAACAAGGTACAATTTTTACTAAATATAATTTTCTCAGCAAAAATCAATTGTTTTTATAAAACATGTGAGTTAACAGAAAGAAAAAAAAACTTTTTATTATTTTCTTTCTTTTTTAGGAAAAAATGGCCATTATAATTATGGCAGCACAAATTGGTATAGATTTCTTAGCAGATAACTTGGCTATGCATATCACAAATTTAAGCCTCTATCTTTTTGAATCAGCAATTAAAGTCAAAATATCTACCACAGAGAAATATTTGAACATGGACAAAAGCACCTACCAAACATTTTTATTTCAACGTTGTGTAATAGCAAAATATTGAAAACTTAAATTACCTATGAATATGTGAATGATTAAAATATCATTACTTTATAAAATGAAAGACTATGCTTTCATTAAAAAGGAATATCATATCTATATAATAAAGACAGGGAAAATTGCCCAAGACAAGTTGGTGAGGGAAATAAAAGCAAGCTATAGAATTACTATGTGTAATACCATCCAATTTATATATTCTATGTTCACACACATATACTGATTGCTATGTAGATTTGCCTAGATAATATGTCAAGTATTTTACACCAAATAAATACTAATGGTTACCTAAACACAAAAAGTGGTATTTGGAAAGAGTATTTTTAATAGGGGTTTTCTTTTTTCTATATTTTTTCTGTAGTACTGTATTTATTTTAAAAACTAATAAGTATTCCTCTTTTTTTCTAATTAAAAAATCTTAATAAATAAATAAGACTTTGTCCCTACTCCAAGGACCTCACAAGATGTGAAGAGAGAGATAACCCAGTGAATAACTGGAAAACAATGTGCTATATTTTTTTAAAAGGAATGATACCAAACTTCTCTGGAATCATGGAGGAATGAAGATCTTATTCTGCCAGGAAAAAAGAAAAAACTGGGAATGACTTCCCATAGGAAATATATTTTATGAATGAGTAGGCATTGAGAGTGAGAAAAGAAGGCTATTATAGAAAGCAGTAATCACAGTAAATGAGCATAAATGTTCCAAATGTTATAAATGTGTAGTCCTGGTTTCCTTACTAACAGAGTCGTTTTTAACACACTGCCTAAACTTCAAAGACATATCTATAAAATGGGAATTATATGACTATATTTGGGAACTTAAGGAATGATGGTATCACTTACTGTAATAGAATATAAAGCAGGAAGATTGGGTTTGAGGATAATAGTAATGGCCTTAGTTTTCAATATTTCAGCTTAAAGGTTTTGAAGACTGGAAGAGGTGAGACTGAGGATAAGGAATAACAAATTGTGAACATAGGATATATTTAAAATTGTGGCAGTGGGTTTAAAATCTGCCAATGAAGATTGTGATGACTGAAAACAGGCCCAAGTGTAGTTCATGTATTAACAAAAAACTCATGCCTGGGAGCTAGTTTGAACTACAGAATCACTGGCTCCACCTCAGGGCTGTTGAATTAGAAACTGAATGTTAATATCAACCCACTGATTTGTATGCAGTAAAACAGTAAGCACTGCTCTAGAGAACACCAAATCTTAAGGGCCAATTAAAGAAGAAGGGGTCAGCATACAAGATAGAGATGTAGCTAAGCAATGGGCTGCATAGTAGATGGTATTTTTAGACATCCTGGCAAGAAGAGCCAAGAAAATCCTTCCTGGAGTTACTTTCCCTTTTTAAGAGAAAAATAGTAATGCTCTTAAATACTGGTCTTTTCTCCTCGTCCACTCAAATCATGTTTATTGTGCTTCTGACACCTTCTATTATCATTACCACAGCTCATTATTTTATTAGAAATTTTGCTGCTCTCTTCACACTGGAAATAATAATGTTTCTGTGGCACCAGAAGCAACATTGTATTCAATCACATACACACATTAAGGAGTAGATTATCATTAATTATGCACTAAAATGTTCTTGGCAGCAGACTAAGTGACAAAACATTTGCTTTTGTCAGAGTTCTATTAGGTGAACCCAATTTGAACCACAGAGAAATATGACACTTTTCTTTATTTTAATTTGTATCGCAAGGTCAGGAACATGACAGTGACTCTATTTTGCACATTATTTTCTCTATCATTGTAATGATGTTAATGGAATTCTTTTAACTAAACTGTTTTTATCAGGTCTACAACCTATTTATTGAATATTAAGAAGAAATTTCATGTTAACATTTAATCTACTAAAGGTTCATCTCAATATTAAAGATGATTTTCTGAAGAAAATTATTATTTACAGGAGTTGAAATGATGATTTTATATATATATTGTTTAGACCTAATCCGAGGAGAAATTGGAACAAATAAAGTTTAACAATAGGTTTATATGAGTTCCAATTATATATCCTAGAAGTACTTTTTATTAAGACCATAAGTTGCATTTGGCAGAAAAAGTGTAGAAGTGACTGGAGACCTACAGTTTACATTTAAAGTATGTATATAAAAAAGAATCTTATGAGGATTTTTTTAAAAGTTTAATCCAATTCTCTCATTCATGTTAATGTAAATTACAGCATAATATTCCCATTGATGGCTAGCTCCATCACAAGTAATTTCAAACAACCAGCATAATTTCTCTGTGTGCACTGAAGACTCAAGTAAGTGCTACA
>NW_027552166.1:212500-381710 GCF_045843805.1 Urocitellus parryii
GCAAGAGCAGGAGGAAAAAATGCTAAGTGTGAAAATATACAGTTTTATATAGCACTAAATGTATGTGATTTATTTTCTGATTCTGCTACTAACATTTTTATAACCTTTATAGCAACAAAAATTTGACTTGATATCATTTTTAAAAAAGGTTTCCATGTCAAAAATAATATTAAGTATAGTGACACAGAATAAAATTGATTAGTAAGCAATAACTAATTTTCAAAAAATCTCAAGTGATATATTATCCTTATTTAATGTGTTTGGAAATCAGCTCAGAATGGTTAATTAATACATGAAAAGTCACACAATTGCAAAGCAGAGAATGTGAGGATTTGAATTTAGTCATCTATCATCAATATTCTTTTTATTTTTTTATTTTTTTTTATTTTCCACCAGTGGCCCTTAGTCTTTACTGTACATCAGAATTACCAAGAAGGACATGTAGAAACACATACTGCAGGATCCAAGCCCTGAGTGTCTGATTCAGGGGGTCATAGCCAGGGCTAAACAATGTGCAATACAGAGGATTTCCCAAGTTATACTAATGATGCTTAAATAAAAAGTTTAGATAAAACAGAGAGTGATTATATCTCAGAAATGCTTGTAAAATTGCTCATCGGCAGCACAAAGCCTTCAGACAAACAAAATAAGAAAAGATGAAGCAGGCTTACTTCATTCACTACCTCAGAGGCAGCAATTCTCGGAACCACACTCCCTTTAGTCCTGGCTTCACTGTTTACAAGATGTATGTCTGTCTTTTGGGCCCACTAGCCTCCTCTGCAAAATGGGTATAATCAGAGTTTCAGCCTTCTAAGATTATTTTGAAGATTTCAAGGGTCAATACGCCTAAGCTACTTAGATTTGGGCCTGGTATAGGGTAAACACTCAATAAGTATTAATCATGATTCTGTTAACAATTTGTTTCAGATAACTGAATGCTAAAATTAGAAGAGAGACATATTGTCTTATATAGTATTTTTTTCTGAGAAAATACATATATAGAGAGAGATAAAAGTTTCTTAAATTAAGAAAAATCCATTGTGTAATTTTTTGTATCAAAGTGGCTAGAATTTTAAAGCTAAGTTTTATAAAGACACACCATATTTCAATGAAGTGATATTTGTATTGATCTTTCATAAATCCTAATAGCAAAACATAGCAGTAAATCATAAATCAGTAAAGGGATTTCTGAAGTGAGTTGGCATAATAGGTCCTTGGCACTTTGCTTTAAGATGATTTAGCTTCCATAAGGCTCAAACTTGAAAAGTTTAGATGACTAGAGCGTGACTATGACTATTAGAGTCTTTGGTTGAAACATTAGAAGTTGTCTGTCATACACACTTGGCACTAAGAACAAAATCATGGTTGATTTGTTACTGAATTTTATTACAATGATGGTGTTGGCTACATTAGAAGTAGTATGAGAAATCAAGTATACTACTGTATTTAGCAAATTCAGGAACAAGACTCTTTCACAGAGAAAAAATAAGGTTAATTCACTGCAGTACAGGGTAGCTATGATCATATGTGTAGGTAGCATGGACCACTCAGTGTTCAAGGTAGAAAAATAAGAGAAAGAAAACAAGAGAGTTGAGGAAGGATTTTCCCTATAGAAAAGTAATATGGAACTTCCCATCTTAGGGGAAAGTCTAGACATAAGGAGGAAGAAAATATATCTGCAAGAGAAAATAACAATAAATTAATTTGGCAAAAATAGAGATTTAAGATGTTCTTCCTATGCTAATATTAAAACATCAATAAGATTTATTTTTATTTTTGTCAGTATTGACAAATGTAGCTTTTTCTTACTTTTACTTTGGCAGACTTCAGACAGGACCTTTCTCTCTAGTGACTAATCAAATTATCTGTTCCACTACTGATCAAAGCAAACTTATAATCACTATGTTGCTGTAAGTATATAATAGCTATTAAAATTATGAACTCTTTAATTTTTATAGCAATTCAAAACCATAATGCATTTTATCACTTGCATTAAAATTTTATGTTAACCTAATAAACCTTCCAAAACCTATAAATAAGAATTCAAAAGCCCAGGGATCCGTGTACATTCATGAGACACAATATAACTCCTATTATGGAATGTAACTCTCCAATTACTCTTCTGCCTTTGGTTTAGAGCACCACTAGCCCATTTTCAGGAAGGGAATGAATTATAAATTACTAACTTGGTCCTGGGGGAAAAACTTTGGTAGCTTTTAAATTATAATACTTTAATATTTGTGCTGCCTCTTATAGACGTCATATTCACAAGTATTTACAGTATCTGAAACTCCGAAATGTCCCAGGAGTAGGAGTGGAAGTTCTAAGGGCTTTTATATGCTTCCTGTTGCTAAGGTAACCACATCCTTGATATCCATGTGTTCAACATGTCACTCTCATTTTGTGTCTGGCTCTCAGAGAGCCAGCATGGGTGCATGGCATCAAACACAAGAAATAAAAAAAAAAAAATAAATAAATAAAAAAGACAAAAGACCAGGGGAACTGTTCCTTCTCAAAGATATTTGTCTGCAGTAAATTCTCTCAAGATAATGTTGAATGAAATCCTTCAATTTCTAAATTGAAGTCACAAAGATATTTAATGAGAAATGAAGAAGTACTATTTAGGGTTATTAGTTAAGATCATTAAGTACTACAGTAAATTGAAAGAAACAAGTTTTTTTATGAGTCAACTATAGAATAACATTCACACATGAAGCAAAAGCAAAGGGATACTGAATTAGAATACAGATTGCTCAATAAACTCAACAAACTTTTACAAAGTTTAACTATAAATATACCAAACATAATTGCCTAAATATCAAAGTCAGCTCAATAATGAAAACTTTGATCAACATTAAAAGCCCATTTAAGAGAAAGGAACTTAAACTTATATGATAAATATGAACAAATCCATTAATATTTTTATTACTATTTGAAACAAATCTTTCCTATATTCTGATTTCTTTGTAAAAAATATATTTAAGTTTAGGTCAATAGAAGCAGTAATTTAAAATTTAAATTTTAAGCTAATTTAAAATCATTATATATATAATATTCAGAGGAATTTAGAGATATTTTCATCAGTCCCAAATTAAAAACAAACAAATTATCTTTCTGTGTCTAATTTTAAATAAATCTGGTGGCATGAACACTGTAGGAGATGACTAAAGGCAGTACACCCAAGAAATACCTGTTCTTCCCCCTTGAATTTTTGTCTATGTCTGTCTTTATCATTACTGACTGCTGTTTCAGGTTTCAATATAACAAAATTCTAAGTTTTATCTCTATATCTATGTAGACATCAGAAATCCAGCAACTTCTTTTGATTTAGCATAATCTCCAGTTTACAGCAAGAGCAGCCCAGTTTCTTTGTCTCCTTTTTAGTGCCTGTCTCTCCAACAATCCCTATAACTCTGAGACACTGCCTACCAAGATTGAGCCAAAGCTTAAACTGCTGAATATAAAGTATAGAAAGGGCCTCAGTGTCACCCAGCAATGTTAATATATGGACAAATGGTCGAAAAGTGAATTGCATTATAGAGGACACTTCTTAATACAATATAAATATTGTATCACCATTTTAGCATTTTGGACAGCTACTGCTGTTCCTTTAAAAAAAAGTATTGACAAGCTCATGACATAGAAATTCTAATATAAACATTTTACTACTAGAGCAAACTTAGAGAAAATACATACCTAATTCTGATCTGGGTCTCTTAAACAGTACAGATAAAAGTGTACATTTTCTTACAGTACTCAAGTAAAAAATACTTACATGGTTTGGTTTTAAAGTGCACAGATTTTTTTTTTTGTCACAGAGCATTAACAACTAATGTTAAGGACATAAGAAAAAATGGTGATCAGTTGGTGAGTCTCAATAAAAATTAAAGATATATAGCACTGATATTAGTTATGGCTTTTCTTTTTTCTTTTCTTTCTTTCTTTCTTTCTTTCTTTTTTTTTTAAAATAGGAATTGAACTCAGGGGCACCGGACTACTGATCTACATCCCCAGCACTATTTTGTATTTTATTTTGAGACATGGAGTTGTGTAGCACCTCACCATTGCCAAGGCTGGCTCTGAACTCACAATCCTTCTGTCTCTGTTTCTGAGCAGCTGAGATTATAGGTGTGCACCACTACTCCCAGCTAGTCACAGCTTTTCAAACTGACCAACTGACCAGCCTGTTGACTCCAACTGATTCAGGACTTAAGACTTTTTAAACCAAAAATAATACTTTTTAAATAAACTTTTAAAACATAATTTTAATACTGATACAGGTAAATTGTAAAAAAAACATGAAAATGATATGTTCATTAATTGTTTTTATGCAGGTGTTTTAACAGTAAAAGTCTGATACACACCCCCCCCTACATGCTGAGATAAGAAACAAGACAAGGATATCTTATGTGTAATTTTAGATTTCTACAAATTTGAAGTATATAATTCTCAGTGCCTTATATTAACATTTTTAATATGAAATATTCATCAAAGCAAAATTCTACCAGTAACATAGTATTCTATCAAATTGTTATACATATATTTAAACATTTCCCATTATTGGAAAATGTGATTACTTTTAAGTTTTTTTTTTTTTTTTAATAAACAACATTTGGAAAGCATACTGGGTCAAATAATAGGGGAACTTACAAAGACTTTGATCTACTTGCCAAAATCCTTATCCTGTAAGTTTTCACTAATTTGTACCCCTACCAGAACTGCCTATCTTACCCAACATTAAATAGCTTGAAGTAATATTTTGAAATTTCAAAATTTTTACATATCAAAGACAGAAAATGCTAATTTACATTAAGAAGCCTTAATTTTCTTAATTTATATTTTTATTTATATAAAAATATTTTTCATGTTTATTGGCATTCCTATTATTTTATGTTATCTGTTCATATTTTGAAATATTTTATTGGAATATAAAATAATTTTATTTGCAATTGATATATAAAAGTATGAACTTGCACATAATCATGTGTCAAAAGTGTTTTATCATTCTTTAAATCTAGTTTAATGAAGCAAATTTTAATTTTTTAGAAAGAAAAAAATTATTAGTTCCTTTTTAATTTCCTTTTGAGATTTGTCAAATTGTTAGCAATATATTCAATATAATTTCATTTATAACTCTATAATCCATGCAGTTTTGATAAGTTTATCCACTGTTAAAAAATATACATACATTGAAAACAAAGCAAAAGAAGGATGATATCAATATCATGCTGATACATTAAATAAAAGGCCCACACAAGGTGTATTTAATTCACAAAGAGAATATTGTTTCCTTTGATATATTATTTACTCTTAATCAGGGTCCAAGTTCTCAAATTATATATTAATTTATTATTTTCTTTTCTAGTGGATACCCAATTGATTTTTGCCCAAAAGTAATCTCAAAGGTTCAGAGTTATTTTTCTATCTTCTAAAAAGTTTTTATATAATATTAGCAATTTTATTCCAAAATTTCTTTTTCATGGACTGCACTGAATACTTAGTTCTTCAGATATTCTTGGAACCTGATGGATCATATAAATTGATTTCTTTATTAATTATTTAAATTGGTTTATATATTTTTTGACATATGTTCCTTTAGATTTGTATAACGGTCATGTTTACATGACATTAATAACTTTATGAGAATTAACAGTACATATGGATCTACATACAAATTTAAGTTCCATATATTTTAATCAAAAACTTTATCTTCATTATATGCTAATTATTTAGCATCTTTTTTTATTTGTACTCTTGTTACTAAAAAAATATTCTTTGATACTTTTACTTGTTTCATTTATTTTGGTTTTTAATATGATTTGAATGATCATATATTATTTGGGTTTAATTCTTGTTACTTTTATTTTATCAACATTTTAAACTTTAATCATAAATATCAAAAAAGAAAGGTAAGCTTTGCATTTTATCATAGTTTTAAACCTTTTCTGCTACTCACTTTACTGGCAACCCAACTCTAGTGGCTTTCTTATAATGCAGTCTTTGGTTTCAGGTTGAGACTATTGAAAATACATTATTATTGATGTTGTTGTTAACCCTCTTTCTCCTCCTCCTTCTCCTGTTGAAACTCTTGACCCTTTGTATCCATAGGTTTTACAACTACAGATTAAACAATTTCAGATACAAATATTTGGAAAAAAATTGCAGCTGTAATTAATATAACCAGACATTTTTTTCTTTATCATTATCCCCTAAACAGTATGACAACTATCTACATACCATTTACATTGCATTCAATGTTATAAATAATCTTTTAAAAATAATCTAAAGATAATACATACAGGAGGATGTGCTTAGGTTATATGCAAATGCTATATCTTTTATGAAAGGGACTTATGATTTTGTGGATTTCAGTATCCTCAGAGTACTTGGAACTAATTTCCCATGTATAACAAGAAATAGTTATCTGTGCTTTCATTCAAAAATATCTCCACTAAATTTTATCACCACAACTAAAACAAGGTTAATTAATAATAATATGCCAGAACTGTGGAGAATATTTAAGATACCTTATTTGGCCACTAGTGATCTTTTTAGTTTGCTTTTTATTATTACTCCCACCTAAGAAAACAATCTGAAGCTTTGCCCAAGGTCACAGATTTCTTCTGCTGCTGTTGTTGTTTTTAGATATACATGACAGTAGAGTGAATTTTGACATATTATACATACATGGAATACAACTCCTTTCAATTAGGATCCCATTTTTGTGGTTGTACATAATGTGGATACAGTAGTTAAGTATTCATTTATAAGCAAAGGAAAGTTATGTCTAATTCATTCTACTGTCCTTCATATTCCCATCCCCCTTCCTTTCCTTCATTCCCATTTGTCTAATACAATGAACTTCCATTCTTCCCCTTCCTACCCTTCCTTGTGGTGGATTAGCTTCCATATACTAGAGAGAATATTCAGCCTTTGGTTTTTGGAACTGGCTTACTTCACTTACCATGATATTTTACAGTTTCATCCATTTACCTGCAAAATCCATAATTCTACTCTTCTTCATGGCTGAGAAATATTCCATTGTGTATATGATAAGGCTGCATCACAGTAGTGTGCTGATTTTAAGTCCTTTGGGTATGGACCTAGGAGTGGAGTGAGATAATTGAGTTAAATGGTGGTTCCATTCCAAGTTTTCTAAAGAATCTCTATACTGCTTTCCAGAGTGATTGCACCAATTTGCAGACCCACAGGAATGTCTGAGTGAACTTTTTCCCCCACATCTGCACCAACATTTATTATTTGTATTCTTGATAATTGCCATTTTGACTGGAGTGAGATGGAATTTCAGAGTAGTTTTAATTTGCATTTCTCTAATTGCTATAGATGTTGAACATTTTTTTCACATACTTGTTGATCTTCTGTGAATTGCCTCTTCAGTTCCTCTGCTGATTTATTGATTAAGTTATTTGGGTCTTATGATGGCAAGTTTTTTGAGTTCATTGTATATCCTGGAAATTATGGTCCATCTGAGTTGTAGGTGGGGAAGATTTTCTCCCATATTGTAGGCTTTCTCTTCACATTATTAATTGCTTCCTTTGCTGTGAATAAGCTTTTTAGTTTAATACCATCCCATTTATTGATTCTTGATTTTACTTCTTGTGCTTTAAGAGTCTTATTGAGGATGTCTGTTCCGAGCTGACATGATGGAGAGTTGGGCCTATTTTTTCTTCTAGCAGGTGCAGGGCCTCTGGTCTAATGCCTAGGTCCTTGATCCACTTTGAGTTGAGTTTTCTTCAGGGTGAAAGATAGGGGTTCAATTTCGTTCTATCACATGAATTTTTAAGTGGCCCACTCAGGAATGAAATATACTTTGTCTTCCTAGAACCTGTGTTTTAAACCACTGTCGGATGTTACTTTTTAATTTATATTCAACTTCATGTTTGTCTGACATCAATGCTCATTATCAAACATTTTCTGTCATGTTCCTGTATTTAAAAATAATTGTGTTGCATCTTTTAGTTACCCATATTGCACTGTCAAGATTATTTTCCTTAAAGATGAAACACTGAGAAATATTTTCTAAGACCTTAAATATGAAAGTCTATATTTTTATTGCTTTCACAATTTTATGACAACTCAATGGCAAATAAAGATTGCATATCATAATCTTTTGCATTTTAATTCAGTAGATTTTGCTCCAGTAGCACCTTTAATGTCACATTGCAAACAGAAAAGAAGTTTCCATCCCAAGTTTTCAGTTTTATCTCTTAGTTTTCTCTCCAAGTGCTAATTCCTCAACTAAAAAAATAATAAGTGGTAATTACAACATTTTCAGGATATATCCAGATATTTATCTCTTTCCATCAATTTTGTATGTAATATAGTGAACATTTTTGCTATAAGTAATCAATTCTTTAGTTGTGAAAAGTTCTCAAGTATAATAATTGTTACACTTGTTTTTTCATGTCCCCTATAATTATTCTTTCTACTTTCACTTCATTCAAGAATATCTCACAATCTTTTCCTTATTGACTATTTTCATAATGAGTACCAAAGAATTCTCCAATATATTTCACCTTCCACAGATAAATTACTTTTCTATTGGCTCTATGTTATTGGTTTCCTTTTTTTGTATCAACACTGGTAAATCTCAATTATTTCTGGAGTACATATTAACCTGGACTTCAGTTTCTAAAATGAGGGTTTTGTAAATTGCTTGTTGTCCTATTTGGGGAATAATGGGCAGCAAATCAATAATTTAGCAGAAATATACTTGTCTAAAAATGAATGAGCATATAAAAGTAAATAAGAAAATATGGTTTAATAGGCAAAAGGATATAAGTTATAAGATAGACATGTCATGATGTGGGCTTAATACAACCACACAATAGGACATAATGCAATATTTTAAAAATCAGAATAATAGTGGGGAAAAGTACACAGATTGCATTTCAAGAGTGATAGAATCAACAAATTTTACTTTGTATTTCACCTACCATGCTTATTTTCAGATATGTGTGCTCAGTTATTTTTGATGATGATGAAAATGATAACAATAAAAGGAGGCAAAGAATATATGTACCATATACAATATTATTATGTTCAAAACCCTGAGATAGGTGTGTGATTTCTTTGCTTGTTTATTTTTGATATGAAGTACAATAACTGAAAAGTTGGAAATAGAAATGTGTATCATTTAATGGGTTTTATTGTTTTTTTAATACTTGAGTACTGAATACATTTTTATCCCATGGATAACCAATACTTTTCATTTTTTTAAGATAGATATCTAGATAGCTAGTCCAATTCCTAGTAATGAAAGAGTTTTGCCAGAACTCTAAAATTTATATAAACCTTTAACATGCATACAAAGTTAAATATCTAATACTTAAACACAATATATGTTTTCATTCTATAAGTTACAACCTGGTTCATTGTGAAGACATTTAAATTAGAATAAATGCTTAAGCCAATGGGAAGACTTCCTAAATAAACCATTTTACTTTCTTTTATTTCTAACCAAAATCATACTGAAAAATAATTAAGAATTCTTACACTTCACTGCCAAGAAAGAGGACCTTTCCCACAGAACAAAAGAGCTTCTCAGTAAAAAAAAAATGTTCAGAAATGAAGACCTCAAGGTCTAAGTACTGTCATTTAATTTGAATTTTCAGCACAATATTAAGGGATTGTTTTTCATCAGTTGCCACCCACATGCCATTGATCAGCAACCTCCTTTATTTTTGAGCTCCAAATGTTCTAAAGTGTCGCTTTGACAGCTAAAAATTCTCTAAACAGCCCAAGGGACATTTAAATATCTAACTTCCATAAAAAGAGATTTTAATATAAATGATGCAGAATGTAATGAGACAATACTAATTATATATTGTACTTAAGGAAAATGTCTCCAAATAATGCATTTTTTAAAAGGGCTAAGAACTATGGTAATGCAGTCAATAAAATGAGTTAAGTACAGGGCAGTGTAAATTTGAATCACTTTACAATTGAAAAAAGTTTTTTTTTAGTTATACATAGAAACAACATCTTTATTGTTTATTTATTTTTTAATGTGGTGCTGAGGATTGAACCCAGTGCCTCACATGTTCGAGGCATGTGCTTTGCCACTGAGCTGCAACCCCATCTTGGAAAAAGGTTTTAATAGTCCATTCACATCCTATGTTTTGTATAGATAAAGGAACAATTGAAAATAATTTCTGAAATCTTTTTAGTCTTTCATATATTCTAGTTTCTGTTTTTTTCTTATATTTATCTTTCACTAGAAACCTGAAGTACTTACATTAAAAATATTGCTTACAGTCATGCAGATGACTTCAAATATTTCTTCACTTCATGGTGAATTGCTCATTCACATGAGTGTTTAACAGTGTCAGTGTGCTCAACATTATCATATTTAATTGAATAGTTCAACAAGATAATATGCCAGGGCACATATCATGCTGTGAAATCATCCAATGCATTAGACTCACAACAAATAAAATAACACTTAAATGCAATACAGGGGACTTAGAGGAAATTATACAAACAGTAGAGACAAAAGAGAGATGAGCAAGAAAGAGAGGAAATTTGATGGAGTAAATAAACTTAACTGGATATATGATGTAGAGAATAAGCTTGAGAAAGCACAGTTGAATACATATTGTTATTATCAATCAGAAATAAGTATGCAAAATTAAAACTAATAAATGGCAGGATTTGGTTTCTGAAAAAGAGAATGAAATAGAAAATACACTGAACTGTTTAACAAGTATAAGGCTATTTGTAAGTATGAGGTCTTCTACTTGGCAACAATGCTTTTCCTTAGGATTTTTCCAAAAATATGCTTGTTTCCTCAGTCAAGAAAGAAATATTAAAATGTAGCAAAATATATTCAGGAATCAAAAGCAGGCTGTTTTATGTTAGGATTAATAAAAATTTAAATATCCGAATTAAAATATTATTTGACCAATTGCTACCCTGCTTTATCCTGTCTTCAATGATGGAATAATATTTACCATTTTTAATATCAAAAACTAAGATTATGTCATCTAAACTGGACGTGCTAATAGCCTTTAGTAATTGAGACTGTATGGAGGAAATAAATAGTATTAGAAGTATTCGGTTGGACAGTAACTGAAGCTGACAACCACATCCAAACCTTCAAAGAAGTCTTACAACTCTTTTACTAGAAATAGTGGTAGCAAGAAAAAAAAAACAAATATAAAACTAAAAACATAAACACAATTCTATTTATACAACAAATTATGCTAATGAATTTGTAAGTGTATTTTGAAATGGATAATTGTCTTAGAACTGTGAATCATAAAAGTTGACACAAGAACAACTAAATAAACCAATAACTATGGGAGATATTAAGGAAGTTGTCAAACAATTATCTCACAAATGTTTTGGTAAGCAATTATAATTCCTTTAAACCTATGAGGGAAATATTTCCAGTTACTTTTAAAGTTTTCAATGCATTGAATATCAAAATCTTATAAAAATAAGTCAAAAGTAATATGAAAACTTTATTATGATAAATGTAAGCTCCTAAAATTCAATACTACAAAATATTATCATATATTAATACATAATACTACAGGAATGTAAAAAAATTTATTCTGTAATTCAAGGGCTTTTCTTCCTTTATTCTATAAGCCAGAAAATAAAACTATATGATCCTCTCAAAAGAGGCCTGAAATACAATGGCACAAATTCAAGATTTGTTCTAGAATTAAAAAAAAAAAAAAGTTTATAGGAATAAGAACTATGCTGAATCCATCAGAGATATATAGGAATGAGAAACATTATCAAAAGCAATTCAACATTAACATAAAACCAAAAATCCCATAAAATATTGTAAATAAAAAGGCAAAATTATTATCATTAACAAGTCATATTCTTGTCTACCTAAAAACTATGCTTGAAGGGACTAGAGCTCTGTATTATGATTATCAAAATAATATTTGAAAGATTAATTTTCTTTTTTGTAAGTAGACCAGTTAATGTCAAATACAAAATATAGAATGAATATGATAATTTTCATTGGCCACAAATAAATGTTTTAAGTTTTAAAATTACATTAAATAATAAATGAATTAAATATATAAAGAAAATAATAGTTCAGTATATCTTATTTTGGTTAATATATGTATTAAATACATCATCATATTAAATAAATATCACATATATGCCGTTTTTCAGATTCTTAGACTTTCTTGAACACAGCAGGTAAAGCCATGACAATTCCAACATATCTATTATATTTGAATCCAGAATAAACTTAAAAATTTGAAGCTCTGGCAGATAAGTACATAATAATTAAAATTTCTCCTTTAAAAATAAAGTCTCTAAAAGAAAAAACATAAATTTATAGGAAGAGTTGTTCAATATATAAGAAGCAAAGGGTTAGTATTAGAAAGCATTTGATAATTATATGGAAAACTTAATACTTAAATAGCAAAACAAATGTTCAACAAATGTTCAATGTATAAAAAATGATGGGACACACCACAAACAAATGAATACAAAAAAATACATTTGAAATCCAATTATCAAATTGGTAAAAAAATTAAATGTATAGGATCCACTGGTAGTTACATGTGAAAAATTATGTTACATCAACTAGATAAACTACTATGATTCAATTATAAAAGCAAGAATTAGCAGTATTTTAAATGGAGTGACCACAAATTTCCACAATATGTTAGTGAGAAAAGCAAAATACTGTCAAGGGTACACCATGTTAATTATCATGTGTTTTTTTTTTTTTTTTTTTAAAGACAAGTCTCTGTAAGTTAGATAAATAGATCTACATAGGTAAGTTTATGTTTGGGAGTATGTATATTTGTGTGTATACATTTATATATGAGTTTGCATGTATAAAAAGTTCTATGTTATGTTATTTCTTTCTAAGTTAGATGTGCAAATAAGAGAAAAGAATTAGAAAGGTTAAAAATAACTGGACTAAGAAACAGTAAATATTGATACAAAAATATAAGTGTATATGAGTATAATAAGCATTTCAAAATTATGAAAAACCTGCTAACTTAAAAAATGGTGATGATATTTTATACATGAAATAAGTTCAGATTCATGTCAACATATTTATTTTGGTGATAGACGTAAATATATAACTATATGTGCATATTTGGTTGGGCTTGATTTTTTGTTTTATTTATTGCATTTTAGGGCTCTTGTTAGGAAGGTTGGTGTCTTTGCCAAATTGATGGGATGTTAACCTATGTTTTCTTATAGCAGTTGCAGAGTTTCTGGCCTAATTCTTAGGTCTTTGAACCATTCTGAGTTGACTTTTGTGCAAGGCAAAAGATAATGATTTTGTTTATTCTTCTGCATATGGAAATCCAGGTTTCCCAGAGTCATTTGTTAAAAACTTTGTAGAGTATCATATAACTGTGTCTTTGTGAGTATGTCTCTGTATTTTCTATTTCTAATGGTTTAAAATACAATATTGTGATGCCTCCAGTATTGCTCTTCTTGCTCAGGATTGCTGTGGCTATTCTGAATCTTATTTTTCAAATGAATTTTAGAACTATATTTTTCTAGTTCTGTGAAGGACATTGATATTTTGATGGGGATTGCATTAAATTTGTATAATATTTGGGTAATGTGGCCATTTTGACAATATTAGTTCTGACTATTGAAGAACATGGGAAGTCTTTCCAACTTCAAAGTTCTTTCTTTTTCTTTCTTTCTTTCTTTCTTTCTTTCTTTCTTTCTTTCTTTCTTTCTTTCTTTCTTTCTTTCTTTGTTTCTTTCTTTCTTTCTTTGTTTCTTTCTTGGTATTTTGTTGTTGTTGTTCAATAGTTTTCATTATAGAGGTCTTTCAACCCCTTGGTTAGATTTCTCTAGAGCTGTTTTTTTTTTTTTCTTAAGGTTATTATGAATGCGATACTTTTCTTGATTTCTTTCTGGTCAGATTCATAATTGCAGTATAGGAAAGTGATAGATCTATGTGTATTGTGTCCTGCTACTTTGATAATTTTATCAGCACTAGAAGTTATCTGGAGGAGGTTTCTGACTCCTCTAAATATAAAATCATGTCCTCAGCGAACAAAGATAATTTGAAGTTTTCTTTTCCTATTTATACCCCTTTATCATCCTTCTCTTTTCTGGTTGCTCTGGCTAGAGTTTCAAGAGCTATATGGAATATGAATCATGAAAGTGGACATTCTTGCCTTATTCCTGAATTTAGAAGAAATGCTTTAATATTTTCTCCATTCAGTATAGGGTTGACCTTATGTTTGTCATATAAAGCCTTTAAAATGTTGAGGTTAGTTTGTTCTAGTTTCTCAGCATTTTAAACATAAATGGGTTCCTTAATTTTGTTGAATGCTTTTTCTGCATCTATTTAAACGTGTGATTCTTGTTCTTAACTCTATATATGTAGTGATTTACATTTATCAATTTACCTATGTTGGATCAATTTTCATCCTTTGGATGAATTTAAGTTAATTATGATGACTATCTTCGTCTTAAGTATTTAAATATAATTTGCCAATATTTTATTAAAAATTTTTATGTCCATGTTGGCCTGAGGTTTTCTTTCCTTGATGTGTCTTGGGCTAATTTTGGTGTCAGGGTGATACTGGCTTCAAAGAATAAATTTGGCAGTATTTCCACCCTTTCTATTTCTGGAAATAATTTGAGGAAGACTGGTATTAATTCTTTAAAATCCATAATCCATCTAATTCTGCATTTATTTTTTAGAAAGATTTTTATTGATTCTTCAATCTCATTGAATGATATTGTTATGTTTAAGTTTTCTATATCTTCATGGTTCAATTTGTGTAGGTCATATGTCTAGAAATTTGTCAATATCTTTTAGATTTTCCAATTTATTGGACTATAAATTTCTTAGTTTCAAATAATCTTCTATATTTCAGAAGTGTTTGTGGTGATATCTTCTTTTTCATTTCTGATTTGATCCATTTGAGTATTCTGTCTTTTTCTTTCAGTTAGTTTGCCTAAGGATTTGTTTACCTTTTCAAAGAATCAAGTCTGTTATATTGATCTTTTTTTCCTCAATATCATGAATTTCAGCTCTGATCTTAATTATTTCTTATCTTCTACTGACTTTGAAATTAAGTATGTTCTTTTACTAGACCCCTGAGGTATAACATTAGATTATTTATTTGGGATTTTTCTATTTTGATATAGAATATCAAGGCTGCCAATTTTCTTTTTAAAATTGCTTTTATCCTACTCTATCTCTAGTCATTTATTTCTGAGAGTTTTTAAATTTCTCCTCTGATGTGTTCTATTCTCCACTCCTCATTTAAAGTTCTATTACTTAATCTTTAGGTGTTAGAAAGGTTTCTGTGCTGTATCATCATATTGATATCTAATTTTATTTCATTGTGATAGGATGCAAAGTATTATTATTTTTTCCTAAGACTTTGATATGTGCCCTATAATGTGATCTAGTTTAGAGAAAATTCTAAATGCTATTGTGAAGAAAGTGAATTGGGTTGTTGTTAAGTGAGATATTCTATAGGTGTCTGTTATATCCATTTTATTAATAGTGATTTTTATTTCTGAAGAGTCTTTACTTAGTTTATGTATGGATGGTCTATCTAATGGTGATAAAAGTGTTGAAATTTGAGGTTCATTTCATTCTTTTTTGAGAAGAGTTTCTTTTATGTATGTAAGCATCAATACTCAGGGCAGAAATTTTGCAATGTTATACCTTGTTGTTGGATTATTCCCATAACAAATATTAAGTGACCCTTTTTGTCATTTATGTTTAATTTTTACTATAAGTCTACTTAATGTCATATAAGAGTAGATGCTCTTACCTGCTTTAGGTATCCATTTGCATGGCATACTTTCCCCTATCCTTTCACCTTCATTCTTTGCCTTTAAATCAAGTTTCTTGTAAACAACGTATGGTTGGGTCTTGTTTTGATCCATTCTGCCAATTTATGTCTTTTCATTTGGGGGTTTAGACCATAATATTCAGTGTTATTGAGAAAGATGTTTTTATTTCCTGCCTTTCTATTTTTAATGGTCAATTCAGACTTCATTTACCTTTAATTGATTATCCTTCCAGTGACATTCATCCTTAGACTGGCTCTAATTTTTATTTTTCATTTCTTCTGTATTAAATACTTCATTTATTATGTTTTGTTTGCTGTCTTATTCATCATGAATTCTTTTATTTTCTGCTTATCATGGAAGGTTTTTAATTCTATTTTAATTCTGAAGGATAGTTTACTGCATACAGTGGTTGGCACCCACTTTCTTTGTTAAGTATTATTCCAAGGTTCCCTGGCTATTAGGGTCTAGACTCAAAAATTAGTTAAAATCCTAATTGGCTCATCTCTAAATGTGATCCTCCACTCTTCCTCTCAGGACTTTCAAAATTCTATCCTTAGTCTGTATTTAGGCATTTTAATTACAATTTGTCTTGTAGAAGATATGTTTTGCTCTTGCCTATTTGAGGTTCTCAATGCTTCTTTTATTTGGATTTTCATTTTTTCTAAGATTTGAAAATTATTCTGATATTACCTCATAGAAAAGCTTGTTCATTCTTTGATTTTTATTTTGGTGCCTTCATCAATGCCAATAACTTTTTGATGTGGTCTCTTAATGTTATACCCAAATTCTTGAATATTCTGTCTTGTTCTCTTAACATCTTGCTTTTATTAAAAATTGTCAGTTTTAGTTTTAAGTTTGGTTTTAAAATTATATACTTCATTTTTTTAGGTCTGAAAATCTGTCTTCTACATGATCTAAACTATCTGTGGTGTTTCCGATGATTTTTTTTTAATGTTTATTTTTTAGTTTTCAGCGGACACAACATCTTTGTTGGTATGTGGTGCTGAGGATTGAACTGGGGCCGCACGCATGCCAGGCGAGCGCGCTACCACTGAGCCACATCCCCAGCCCATTCCGATGATTTTTAATGTAATTTACTGACATGTTTCCAGTGTTCCTATGAGTTCCATTTTCATAATATCTATGTCTTTATTGAAACATTCTTTCACTTCTCCTATTTTATAAGTTTATTCCTTACATCTTCTTTTAGCTCATTGAACATTTTAGCTATAAACTTGCTAAATTTTTTCTGTGGTATTTCCTCTACTGTGGTGTCAATGGGACTGATAATTGAAATGTTGAAAGATGTTTAGGGTGACTTGATCTTTTGATTTTTCATATTTTTTTAAATATATCTTTCTGCTGGGATTATTGTGACTCTACTTTAATGCAAGTTGTTGTTATATTCCCACTCAACATGTATTACTTGTAGTCATCGTGAGAGGTGGACGGGATCCTTCTCATGCACTGGTCAGCTTGGGGTTCGTCCATCTGTGGAGTCCTCAAAGCTTCCTGTTCCATCTACTTCTTCTTCCCTCTTCTCAGCCACCACCCTCCCACTTGGGCGCGGCGGGGCTGGGGGAGGGCCGAGGGGAGGGAAGAGGCGGTCCCGGGCGGGGAAGCAGGAAAGGGGGAGGCGCCTGCTGACAATTGAACCTATGTGTGCCCACGAGAGGGGGATGGCGCCGCCGCCGCTGCCGCAGGCCCCGGCCCCCCGGGGCTGAGAGCCGCGCGCCCCGCCCGCCGCCGCCCGCGCCCCCGCCCGCCTCAGGGTGAGTGGCCCCGGGGAGAGCGGCGGGCGCGGGCGCGGGTCGGGCTGAGGCCCGGGGTCCGGGCGGGCGCCCACGGGGGTGCGCGAGGCCGAGCGGGCCTCAGGCCGGGGACACGGGGCGGAGCGCGGCCGCGACAGAGGCGGGAACCCGCGACCCGGGAGCGTGCGGTGCAGGAGAGTTCGCGGGCCGCGGCGGCTGGGCGGCGGCTGGGCGGCGGGCGGGTGCCGAGGGGCAGGCGGCAGGTGAGGTCGCGGCGCCCCGGGCGCCCGTAGCGGAGCGGCCGCCGCCTTCCAAAGTTGCCGCGACTGTTAAGATGTCACTGGTGAGTGTTGGTGGGACTGGCGAAACGAAGACGTCCCCAGGAGAGCACTGCAGGGCCGGCCATCCTGTCCCCAGGGAGGGTCGAGGCCTGTGACAGTCTTGCTGGGGGCCTTTTGAGGAGGCCACCGAGCCTCCAGGAGGAGGCCTGAGCCCGCCCTCCCGGAGCCTGGGCTGGGGGAGCTAGGAAAGAGGCTGTCAGGGGGCGAGCCCCAGGGGCAGCCCGGGGCCAGGGAAGTTACCAGACCGGCGGGCAGGGGACCAGGGGACCAGAGCCTTAGCTGGTCTTAGAGTCTCCAAGTCTCTGGTCTTAGAGTCTCCAAGGTGAGCCAGCAGTGACGCCAGTCACCTGTGTCAGGTGGACCCAGGTGGCTCCGTGGAAAAAGGAATGAGGGGCTTAGAAGCCACCTTTTGGTCAGTGTTATGTGATGAAGTGTTTGTTAGCATTCGATTTATTAAGGAATTAAATGTTTGTTTGTTGTACCAGGAATTGAATGCAGGGGGTACTCAACTACTGAGTCACATCCCCAGCCCTTTTTTATTTTTTATTTTAAGACACGGTCTCAATAAGTTGCTTAGGGCCTCACTAAGTTGCTGAGGCTGGCTTTGAACTTTAGATCCTCCTGCCTCAGCCTCCTGAGCTTCTGGGATTTACAGGCACCCACCACCATGCCCGGCTAAATGTTTGCTCTTGAGGCAGAGATTTGGGCTCTTGTGCACTGAGCACAACCTGATGAATCACAATTAGCAGACAGAAAGTCTAAGTTGTAAAATAGTTGAAAAGTGGAAGGAGGGGACAAAAGAATGTTAGATAGTAAGACTTCGTGTGTTTAGAATCTGTGATTGTGGAGACAGTGCAACATGATTGTTTGATTCCCAGTGACTGGGAAGTTTAGCAAGGAAGAAATATTTGTGTATATAAACATAATGCTGCTAAATAAAAATTTAAGACAGTCCTCTTTATTTACTGCTGAAAAAGACCCAGACTATTAGAGAGGTAAATAAAAGGAGCTGTTAGTTAACTGGTGGTTCCATTAATTGTTTGATGGTTGGATAAGAAGAGAAAATCTAAAGTTTTAGAAAAGTTCAGAGTGGGGTGTGTGTGTGTGTGACATTTGGTAGTTTTATGACCTAGAGATTTGGTATTGAACCATTAGCATGTTCTTTTGTAATAACTGTACTGAATTTAAGGTGATAATAGGATAGACAGACATGGAGGTCATTGGCTAAAAGATGAAATTACAGTCTTCATGTAGTTCTCTTTTTATAAGGTGAGTAGTACATAACTGGCCCTTGTGCAAACCATTCTTAACTTGGAATTTTAGATGACTAGCAGAAGCAAAAAGTACTTGTATACACTGAAATTTATTGTATGAGATGTTTCCCCCTTAGCCTTCAGAAGTGTCTGCTCTTGTAAATCAAAAGAAAATACTCTGGGTTTGTGGGAGAAAAAAGAGAGATTTCACAAGCGTGTAATCAACTAAATATTTGATCCTGGTGGCTTGGATCAGTGGTTAAAGCCTGAACGTGGAATCCTTAGCTCTCCAATTGCCTTATGGTGACTTTGAACAAATCTCTTGTTATTCTCCCATCTATGAAGTGGTAATGCTACCCGCTCGAACCACACATAACTGCATTTCAGTGTATCAAGTTAATGCTTATCTCCAAAGTACTTTGTACACCTCTGAGAATGAGGTTATGTAGTCTTAACTTTTTCTCACCTCTACCAAATTACCATCTCACTAGCACACTAAATTCAGCTGTTGTACCAATTATAGCAACAAGCTTATCAAGCTGTCTTGTTCTGTTTGAGATTTGGTTTTATATTAATTTTGAAAGGTACTACCTCTGTCCATTTAGTGGCAAAATAGGAATACTGATGAAAATTGCAGAAATGTAAGCAAAGGTCACCAAGAGAGAATGGAAAGATAGATGCTGTGAGTGCTCACCTGGGCTTTGCTAACTCTGTGTGCATGTGGCCTTGAATGTGTTTCTCTGCTTCCTGGCAGTTTACTTTTCTCCAGCTATGAAATAGTGTGGTGGGATGATTTAGCTTCTGTTGGCCTCGGGATATGATGGTTGAGTCTGCAGAAACTTTATTTGCTTTAGATTGGGGGTTCTTAACTGTTATATTCCATGTACCCCTTTAGCAACTTAACAAAGGACCCCTTCTGAAAATATTTTTAAATACACAAAATAAAATGCAAGAATTGCTTATGAAATGTAAACAGTTATCAAAATGTTAATTGTGGTATAGTGATGTATGTTCTTTTAACACACTGAATAATAAAATGTAGCCTCAGTTTAATGATACTATAATTTTGAAGTAGCAATGACTATACTAAGTTATGTTAGGGTATTTACAACAACTATAATGTTGACATGAAAATGTCTTGTGGTTATTTTGGTAACATAGTCACAGGATTGCTAATACTTTTATGAATTATTATAACTATAACCACAGTTGAAGAAATTTTTCCCAAAAAGTCCATAGACACACCTCCTCCCTGAAGTCTCTCCACAGAAGCCTTTGGAGTCAGTGATTCCCAGGTTGGGGAATGCCTGCTGCAAACCAGTGGATTGTTTTTTTCCTAGACAAAGCAATTTGGGGAAGTTAAATTATCATTTCTTATGGACACTTGCCTTTTAGGCTTTGTGATATCTTTCAGTATCTCTACCACTTGAAAAACAGGGACATATGAAATAAAAGTCAATTTTACAACCTATGGTGGCTATTCTTGACTGTGGAAAAAGTTAAAAACAATAATTCATATGAAATTTTTGTGTCTGGTGAATTTTGATCTATAAGCTCTCAGTTACCTGTTAATCATAATTGTTCCTCAGTGGGCTAGATTTGGGTATGTATCTCCAACTTGTATTCTGAGTTCTAGTGGGTTTTGCCTTCCTTTCCCATTTTTGACCAGCGTGCTTTTTTTATTGCCTTTTCCAGATATTGCTTTGACCACAGAAAATTGTGGAATGGGTGGTTTTCTTTGGAATCAGTATGAACTTGAGTATAAACTTTAACTTTCATCTTGTCCTTGTAGGACTGAATGTGGGACTAGCTAGTGTCCTTCCATTTTGATTTAAAAATTTCCTTCTGTTTGGGTGGCAGAGATCATTCTCAGAAAGCTCTTGTGTCCTGATGTAGAAGAAGAGAGCAAATTGAACACCTTGAAAGGTAAAGAACTTGATAATAAACCCATAACTTCTGGGATTCGGTCTGCATTTTGGGGGGTTTTTGTTTTTTATCCATAGGGTTGTTTCTAAGCTACAATTGTATTGGTTCATTATTCTAGCAGTTCCTAAGGTAAAAGTCATCAAATAAATGCAAGTCAAAACTGCAAGTGCAGTTACCTTATACTTTTCTGTGAGCAGGGACTGAGCGTAAGTCACTTCAGAAGACTGAGGAGTAAGACAGGTGGTAGGGGGTTGAACAGGCATTTGCCCGGGCACCTTTGGTTCCTAGAAATGCAAGGTGAAGGTGGCAGTGCTCAATCCCATTATGATGCAGGTGTCAACCCGCTTTTATTGAGTTTCTCCTGGGTGTCAGGTGCTGAGGTGATGAAAGACATGGTCCTCAGGGAGTCCCCTGTCTATATATAATAGTGCCACAGTTTTATAGGTGTTATAATAGTGTTAATACAATGCTATGTGGCCATAGAGGACATATGGGGGACAGTTGGCAATCTAGGAGAATTTCACAAAGAAGGGAAATTTATTCTAAATACTACTTTGGGTAGCTATTATTCTAAATGATTCAAATCAAGTAGTTGAAATTCATTTTTAAGTGCTTGAATGTTGTCGAGATTCTTCAGTTTAATATGAATTTTTTCTTTCTTTGAATGTTTGCTAGTTATTGAAGGTCAGTAGATACATTTTACCTCATAAGTACAAAAACATACATTGATATTTTATGTGGACCAAGGTCTAGACATACCCTATGTAGAGTTTACTTTCCTCCGAAGTCTTCCTGCTGGTGGGGAAAGATTGGTTTTTCCTATTGTGTACTTTTGCTGAGAAGAAGCCTTTTATTAGTTGGCATGCCACAAGTCAAAAATGAGCTCGGAATGGAATCCTGAGGCCTTGTAGTTGCACATTCTAAGTTTGATACTATGCCTTTTATGGAGTAGTGGTCATAGCATAGAAATGAAATTTGTTAAACATGACATAGTTCTAATAAACTTAGAATAGGAAAGTAGGAAAGCATCGTTGTCAGAGCTGAAACTGGAATTTTAGAGGTGATTCTGAGCTTGGTCAAATTTATTTGTGAATTTACCTAAAACTTTACATCAACCTATAGAGTCTCCTTTTAAAAATTCTGAATAATTTGGCCATAACACAGTCTGGAAATGTTCTTCCTTGCAATTTCAAAACTATAAATTCTGGGCAAAGGCGGGGGGCTTAGTGTCAGAACTCTAGTATATGAGGACTAATATTGAAAATAGTTCTCCTTGACCAGTATTTGTTCTGCTGGCTTAATCTTAAGCATTTTGCACATAGTAGGGGTTGAATAAAAGGAGACCACATGGCCAGGTTGCTCAGCCCTAAGTTCCTTCCAAAATATATGAAAATACATTTTCTTGCTGGATGCTTGCCCTGTAGAGATACAGTTGAGAGGAGGGAGGAACCACGAATGGTCTTCACTTTGTCAATTCAAAAGCACGTCTGGAATTTTGTCTTTTCACCTTTACAGTCAGTGCTCAATTCTCTATACTCACAAGAAATGGGCAGAAGCAAAAGTACCCTGACCAAATGCCCAGAAACTTCAAAAGTAGAAAAATAAATTTTGATTTCACCCAGTATTTCTCTAGTGTCTGACAGTGAAATACGCAGTTGGGAAGGAGGAGAAGCCACAGGGTCTTGGATTATCTGCAAATTGTATATCTACCCTTTCATAATTGGGAGTAGGTTCTGTTTACATGGAGATGACAATTTTCTTGTCAATTAACATTTTAGAATAAGTGGGAAACCTGTTTTTCTCTTAAGGTATTAAGTGACAAATTGATGTGGTTTATTTTTTAAAATTTATTTAGGAATTTTTTTCCACTACTTACCATCTTCCAGGTGAGATCACCTTTAAGAAAGGGGTTCCGGACTCCCCACCTCCAGGATGAGCACTGCAGTGTCGTGATGGGACGGGGGGGGTGGGTTTCAGTGAGTACACTGGTGGAGAGAGCGCTGGGGCACAGGCCTGGCTTTGAAAGGTGGTCTTGAGGAAGTTTGGGCTTTGCTTCACAGACCTTTTCCCCTCTGTATCACCCAACTCCCCTCTTCACCTCCTGTCCCTTAGTAAGCACCATCCTACTATTTACTTCTTTGAGTTCAACTTTTTTTCAGTTCTGTGTGTGAGATCATGCAATATTTGTCTTTCTGTGCTTGGCTTATTTCACTTAATGTTCTCTAGTTTCATCTATGTTGTAAATGTATGGTCAAATAGTATTCCAGAGGGTGTGCATGAATGTAACGCACTTTCTTTAACTGTTCATCCGCTGACAGATACTTGAGTTGATTCCATATCGTGGCTATTGTAAATGCTATAGTGAGTGTGAGAATGCAGATATTTCTTCTCCATGTTGATATCATTTTCTTTGTGGATAAAAACCAATATTTTTCATGGCATTGTAGTAAGTTCTGGGAATACAGGGATGAGCAAGTCTGTCTTCGTCCCCACCTTCATGGAGCTTCTGGTGTGCTGTTAGAGATGAATGTTACACAGATGATCACATAATTACACATGTAATTATAAACACGGAAAAATGCAGGATGCTATGAGAAGAATGTAATGCAGAATCCCGTGTAGATTCCTGGTTTTAAGGAACTTTCCTTCTCTGAAGAAGAAACAAGCTGAGACTTCATTCTTTAAACAAAAATGTCCAAACTTGACATGGGGGTTAGCAGACAAGTGTCAAGAATGACTCCCAAATTTCTGACATGAGCAACTGAGTGGATAAAGAAGACATTTATTAAAGTGTGGGAAACTGAAGGAGGAAGACTACACAGAGATAAGAACTCATGTTTGATCCTGTAGGGTTGGACCTGTCTGGGGAAGTGTGAAGTGTAGGGGTGGGTGCAGTCCGCAGACGGAGGCTGAGCCTCGTGGGGATCTGGGAGCTGTCGGCATGGAGAGAACTCCAGGATGAGCACAGCGGAGGGCCCAGAGTCGAGTCCTGAGGAGCTTGGGCTTTAGAGCCTGAATGGAGAAGAGGCCTCAAGGGAAGCAGGTGTAGAGTGACTGGAGCGCTAGGAGAAAACTAGGAAACATGGTATTAGGGAAACCAAATGAGGTCAGTTCCAAGAAGGAAGGGATCGGGATCCCTGGCAAAATCTCGATGAGCTAGGCGTCATGGTGCACGGCTGTAGTCCCATCACTCGGGAGGCTGAGGCAGGAAGATCACAAGTTCAAAGTCAGCCTTAGCAATTTAGTGAGGCCCCCTAAGCAACTTAGTGAGACCCTGTCTCAAAATAAATATAAAAAGGGTTGGAGATGTGGCTCAGTGGTTTAGTGTCCCTAGGTTCCGTTCCTGGCACCCCCTGCCATCCCCCACAAAAAGATGAGAATTTTGCTCATTTGTTCTTACTATCAGAAGGCCTAGAACTTGGGGTGATAAGAGAATAAGGAACTATATGTAGAAGTACTTTGAAAATAAAAGTGTTTTATGGTCACAGCATTATTACTGGAAAGAGTCTTGCTACCAGCTCATCATAAATTCGTGGCAGATTAATAGAGATTTGATATTTGTAATATGTTTTGTATTTCTTTGGAAAGAGATTGCAACACAAATGCTGGGTGTTTCCATTCAGTGAGAAGCCACGTAAGTCACAGAAGACCCAACTCTCTTAGTGTGTTGTGCTGAGTGTTATAGAAAAACCAAAGACCTTGAAACAGGAGTTGTCTTCAGAGACACAGCCTTCACACAGGGGTAAAATACGCACTCGGGGAGGTCAGTGTGTGACACAGACGGGAGGGACCAGGAGCTACGGGCCCTGTACAGGGGTAACTGCTTTTCTTCCCTGAGGTAAAGGGTTTGGAATAGCCTTGTCTGTGTGGATGCATTTGCTGCTCCTCCCTACCAGAGGTTGCTGATGTTGAATGGGAAGCTACAGAATGCTTTATGATTCTCTGTTAGATGGGACAAACACAATCCATTTTATAGTTTAAACTGGAAAAGCAAAAAGGCTGAAAGGTGATAGGGATAAAATACAACCTTAAATTAAAAACAAAATGTTTAGCCTGGAAACATTCCCTATGCTTTGTTCTAGTTCTTTTTCCTGCCTTCTCTATTTAAAAAGTGTGTATATTCAGAACTTCCATGAATTTCTTCTGTATCCCAGGTAAAGTGGTTGGGACTGTAAAAATTTATAAATGACAAAATAGACACTTAACACTTGGCAATAACCATACTGCCAAAACCTAGAAAATAACTGACCCTCCCAGTATTAGTCCAGTTTTCAACTCTGGAAACACATGTAAGCTGCAACACTGAGCTATTTGTGTCACGTTTTGATTCTTCAGCTGCTAGTCCTGCACTTAATGACCTCCCCCTTCAGTCTTGTGTTCCGAAGTAAGACACCAGCAGTGGGAGGGGAGGGAGGGGAGGGACTGACTCAGGGTATACCTGGATTTTCCCTTAGCCAGTCTGGGCTTCCCTAAATAAAGGGCTTTCTCATTTATTCTGTAGCTAGGTTTGGGAATATTTACTTGACCTTTATGCTGCACATTAGCCTTACAAATTGGCTCAAAAAATATATTAGCCTTCAAAGATGTTCTTTTACCTTCAGAATTATGGATCATTCCCTTGCTTACCCATGCCTAAAGTCCCTGTCATTAAGCAGTGAGAATACAAGACACATATTTGGCATAATTTAATAGAAAGATCATGGAAATCGGGAACAGAACTGATTGTATTTAGTATTGGCTCAATATTTGTTTTCAGAAGTATCTCCTTTCATGTCTCCCCGCCCTTGAGGCCCTAAGAAAATAAGCATAGATTCATTGGATTCCTGGTTTGAAATTGGGGTGGGTTTATTACATTTTGGTGCCATTGTTTCGCCACCAGAGCTAAAATAGCAGAGAGTCACTGAATCTGAACTTCCCAGTGGTTTCAAAGCATTGTTTTAGAAGAAAAAAGAATAAAATGTTTTTGAGGATTTTGTATTCAGAATTAGAGAAATGTGAAGGAGACTAAGTGGTAAAGATTAAACTGCATTTCTCCTCTGCTCACAGATGCCTGGATCTTGCTGCTTGGGTGGGAGATTGTGTGCTGGGATAAGGTCTTAGTCACTCTTCAGCTACTTCAGCACCAGAACCTGTGGCCAGGATAGGAGTGTCGCCCTTTCCTTTAACTCTGCAGGAAGCTGAGGGATGATCTCGCTGGCTCTTTGTTGGCTGGTGCTTTCCTCTTGATCCTGTTGTGATGTGGTTTTATGTTTCTGTGTTATGTCTCACCATTTTGGGGTGTTCTTTTCTTGTAGAGTGCCCTGGAGATGCGAGATTTTCCTTTGGCAGCAGGAGGCACACACCCAGAGAATGCGGGAGCTGCAAGGAGAAAGGACCCACTTCCCCAGCAGAGAAAAACAAAGAGGAAAAAGGTGTACAGGTGGTCAGTGCTAAGGGACATGCCAAGCAAGCAGTGGGCCACTGCTGCTGCTCCCAGCAGCTGCTTCTGCGATAACCCGAGAGGAACTCGGTGAGCCCGTCCCTGTTTGTGACTGCAAGCTCAGGATTTCAATCAATGCATTCCAGTAACCCTAAAGTGAGGAACTCTCCATCAGGAAACGCACAGAGGTGAGGGCAAGGGCCACTCCCCGTGGCCCCTTGGGGATTCCTGGTGCACCACAGACACTTACTGTGTGTTGGGTTAGAAACAGATAACACCAAATGGGAAAGGAAGGGAAATGGAGTGGTGAATAGGAACAGAAGAGTCACTGGGCTAATAACAAAGCTTATGTAGTTTCGCTGTAGTATTCTTTACTCATCGTTCTCGGACCTCTCCTCTTTACCACTGCACACCTTGCCAAAACTCGCATACAAAGACCAACAGGACAGTCTGCTAACCTTGGCAAGGTGAGGGCCTGAGGTCGCCCCAGTCCCATGCCAGCTTTCCCTCTGCTACCCAGTTCTCGAGTTTCATTTTGAAAGGAGCCTTTCCCTCCCCCACTGGGGCAGTGGTCAGTCTACCCTGTTTTGGGAAAATGCACCGTTGGGAGAGATTCGCATCCTGGAGGATCTCCCTAAGCTTCCACGCACCAGTGGATTTCCCTCTTGCTCTCTGGGACTGTCTGCATTTCCCAGCAGGGAAGCTGGCCTCTCCTCACAGCTGTCTGTCACCAGGCTGGGGGTGCATGTTTGTTGACTCTAAAGTAGTCTCCGTGTGAGAGTCACTTCCCTATGTACATAGGAACCATTGTCCTTTATTGACAGAAGGCCTAGAGATGGGTCCCCATGTGACCAGGGTTCCTGGACCTGGCAGTCCACTGTGTTCAGTCCTCTGTGGATGGCTTTGAAATGGGAATGAGTAAGTGGCTGAGGTGCAACATGGGGTGGTTATTTAGTCCTTAGGGTTTCCTGGACCCACTGAGGAAACTGGTGCTCTTATGCCTGGTGTCTTATCTCCTTTTGTTATTTGTTTCTTCTAGTAGCCCTAAGTCAAAGCAGGAGGTGATGGTCCGTCCCCCTACAGTGATGTCCCCATCTGGAAACCCCCAGCTGGATTCCAAATTCTCCAATCAGGGTAAACAGGGGGGCTCAGCCAGCCAATCCCAGCCATCCCCCTGTGACTCCAAGAGTGGGGGCCATACCCCTAAAGCACTCCCTGGCCCAGGTGGGAGCATGGGGCTGAAGAATGGGGCTGGAAATGGTGCCAAGGGCAAGGGGAAAAGGGAGCCAAGTGTTTCCACCGACTCCTTTGATCAGAGAGATCCTGGGACTCCAAACGATGACCCTGACATGAAAGGTATGTCTGTAAGATCCCTGAGACTCAGAGGGAAGTCGGTGTCATGAGGGAAAGCCTCTGACATTTGTTGGAGGCCAGAAAGGCTAGCTCAGTCAAGTGGGGAGAATAGGAGTCAGGTTCAGGCGTTCTCACAGGGTATAACGAAACTGTTTCTTCTCATTTTTCTACTCACTGGAGCCTAGTCTGGAACCACCTTGTTGAGTGCTGCCCAGGGGGATGCACATAATTTGACGGGGTACCTCATAGGTCTGGCCACATTTTTATGCATGTCTTTGGCCTGGAGACTCAAAATGAAAAATAGAAGGCCTGGAGTTTTAGTTCAGGGTAGAGCATTTGCCTAGCATTCAGAGGCCCTAGGTTCAAGCCCCAATATTGTAGGGAAAAAAAAGAAAAGAAAACCTGGGTGATTGTTCCCCCTTTCTTTCCTCCCTACCTCTATTCCTTTCTTTCCTTTCCTTTCCTTTCCTTCCTCCCTCAGGTGTTGGAAGGCCTCCTTAAGTTTGGGAGGCCTACTATGAGGGCCAACACCATGCGGATGCTAGGGGTACCATGGTCAGTAAGATAGATGCAGTAGTCGTCCTTAAGGATTTGAGTGTATCTAGAAGCTGATCGTTAAACAAACAATGAAGTTTCATGAATGCTGAAGTAAGAGAAATTAGGGGACTATGAGTTCCATTAGCTGGGGAATCTAGGCAAGTCCAAGAAGTTTGAAAACTGTTACCAGGAGGGAGGTACAGTTGTACTGATATCTGAAGGATATATTCTATTTACAGAAATGAGGAGGGAGGGTGCTTTATAATGAGTCATGTAGGGAGACGAGTGTTTGAAATTTTATAAGTAGAAAGAAGGTTTCCTCTTAACAAGATAATTTCTCCTTGAAATTCTCAAGGTGGGTTTGTGTTGTGATGCTGTAAATGCTGGCAGAAAAAAAAAAGAGTCTCAGTCTTTCCATGACAATGAGTCTTTTATTCTTTTAGAATGTAATTCTGCTGACCATATAAAGTCCCAGGATTCCCAGCACACACCACACTCCATGACCCCATCGACTGCCACAGTCCCCAGGTCTTCCACCCCTTCCCATGGCCAAGCTACTGCCCCAGAGCCCACACCTGCTCAGAAGACTCCAGCCAAAGTGGTGTATGTGTTTTCTACTGAGATGGCCAATAAGTAAGTTGATGGCACTGTCCTGCTATTGAACGTCACTTGTGTGTGTGGGGAGAGGGGACCTTAATTCTTATTCCCCTTCCCTTGCAGATTGATTTTTTTCCCTCTTATATCATGTAAAGTTAACAGTACAAGAAGAGATAAAATAAAATATAAATCCTTCCCCATCCTACTCCCCAGAGGCAACCACTGATAATACTTCCTTGACTTTTCTTTCAGAAATTTTTTTGTGCTAATACAAATATACACATCTACCTTTTTTAAACATAGAAGAGTGATTGTATAATAAACACTTTTCTACAATTTGCTTATTATTATTTTTTAAATGCTCCAAGTAGTAAATGTCTATAATGGAATGATTAAAATTTAAAAAAAAACACTAAAAAGAAAAACCTCTGGAATTTAAACATAATTACCGTGAACGTTTTGCTATATATGTTCTGAGTGGATGGCTGAATTGATTTTTATTCGTTTATTCATCAAAAAGTACCCTGTATGCACTTTTTTCTTTTCTTTTTCACTTAAGATAAAAAGTGAATCTTAACAAACTTAAACTTTCCCTATCCCTGGATGGTTTTGAGATTTTGGTGTTCACTCTTCTCAGTTTGGGATTTTGAACTAGGATCTTCTATAAAATACCTTAATAGTAGGTTCATTAAGAAGAAGAAAGTTTGGGGTTTTGTTTTTTGTTTTTTTAGTGCCTCTTTTGGGGTACATTCATGGCTGTCTTTTAGTTTCAGGTGTTTGATGATAATAAAATGTTTCCCTTGGTTTCTTCTTCTGTTCTTAAATTTATTTTTTAGTCGCTGATTTATTTACTTACGTATGGTGCTGAGACGGGAGCCCAGAGCCTCACACATGGCAGGCTGCGCTCCACCACTGAGCCACCCCCAGCCCCTTGGTTTCTTCTTATCCAACATCTCCGGTGGTTCTTGGTGCTTCTCCTTCCAGTCCCTTAGAGGTCCAGCGTGGGGTCCAGTTGGGGTCACAGTGAGTGAGACAGAGACATGGTCTAGCATGTTGCCCTTTTGTCTCTGCAGAGCTGCCGAAGCTGTGTTGAAGGGCCAAGTTGAGACCATCGTCTCTTTCCACATCCAGAACATCTCCAGCAGCAAGGCGGACAGAAGCACAGCCCCTCTGGTATGTGGTTGAGAAGTGGGTCCACAGTGACTGCCCAGGAGGGGGTGGTGATTGACAAGGAGCTGTATTCTGGATATCTAGTGTGACCCTGGCATTGTAGGGCCTTAGGCATGTCACACCGTGCCTTTCTATCAGATGCTGATAAACTGATGATGCGTGAGGGGAAGAAGGTGCTAAACAAAAGAGGAACAATTTTGTATGTATTCCAAACCATTTCAAATTTCATGTGGATTTGGGTAAGACTGAGCTTTCATACTAATCAGAGAGAACTTACTTTCCCATATATGTTTGTTCAGTGTCCCCAACTGAGTATAGTCTTCATAATAGTGTTTATGGTCCTGTTTCTAATTTTATACTGCATGCATCAGTTAAAATGCTGAAGATTCAGGAGGGTTTGCTTTGCTTCAGTGTATGCTCTGGTTGACTATATGTTATCCCGAAGAACATATTTTCTCCTCCACTCTCCCTGTCTCCTCCAAGAGGTGCTTGTGATCTTCCAAGCACACTTTAGGAGGATGTTATCAGCCTTACTTTGTTTCAGTGAGAAGAGAACAGTTTCCAGAGTAGGAACCATCTAAAAATGTCTCCTTAGTGATGAAAGCATTTATTGCCAAGACTTTTGTTGCTTTGTCAATTGTCTATATTGGCTGTAACTGCCAGAATTTTGCTGTTTAATTATTTAAACCACATAAATGGGCAATCTTTCATATATTATCTCTATTTCTTCTTTAAAAATGAATTATAAAATTTTAACTTTGACCCATATTTGTATAGATGAAATATCTGAGACTCAGAAAAGTTAATGATTTGCCTATAGTCACACAATTAGACTTCTGACTCTTACTACAATCCTTTTGGCTATGATCTAAAAGCTAAAACCGTCAAAAGGAGCCAGTCAAATATGACCAAGAGGACAGCTCTCTGAAATATTCCTAAAAGGCACCCAGCTCTCAGAGGGACTGGTTTCCAAAGAGGCTGAGAGACGTTGTTTGCACTCATCTGATGGCTCAGACAGGGAAACCAGAACGAAGGCAAGTAAAGCAAGCCTGGCATCTCAGTTCTAGCCACACATGAGTACAACTCTGGTGAAACTTCTCTGTAGCTCTCCTTGGATGAACCTTCCTTATCAAGAGAACTTGTCTAGTTTCCCTGATCTGGAAAATAATTTTCTTCTTCATGGTTTACAAAAGTGGATTGAAGAGAAAAGATCAAAGAAAACAGGAGAAATAAAAGGTCAGTTTAGCAACCACTTGACAGAAAGAATGAACGCAATCATCAGGGAAAATAAATATGAGCAAGAGCAGGGTCTGGGCATGTGGAAAGAGCTTTTCCCATGGAGCAGTCCTTGCTTAGTAAGAGAAGCTCAGCTGAGCCTCGGTATGAGTGAAAGTAGATTGCTGTGGAGGAAATTGTTTAATTTGATCTGGGAATGGAATGTACCTTGTATACCTCCTTTTCAAGGAACTGACATATTTACAGCTTGTAACTCATTTACTTAAGATGAAGACAAAACAGATCTTGGCATTTCCAGAAAACTAAGGATGACAAAATATCCCCATTCAGCCTCCCCACTGTTTTTCTTCCTCCTTCTCTCTCTCTCTCTCTCTCTCTCTCTCTCTCTCTCTCTCTCTCTCTCTCTTGTTTCTCACCCCACCCCCAACACCATGCACCCTATCATCATTGCAAATGTGCTCCATATGAGTGGGTTGAAATGGTTGGATTCTTGTCTGAAAGAATGTCAAAGGTTCAAGTGCACAGTGCTTACACTGGGTGGACAGCAACTTCTGTCCTTCCTGGGTAGGAACACGTATATTGTGGAGCTGCTTTGTAGGTCCCTCTCATGGTAGAGGAAGAAAACTTTACGTCAGTGGGTGAGGTTTTGGGACCTCAGAAACACATTGGACATATCTGTGAGTATTAAAAAGGACTGGTAGTAGGGGGGACTTATCTCTCAAAATATGGAAAATAAAAGAAGTTTTAAAAGATTGGACCTAAAGAGGTTTTGCAGGTTATGGGCAATATAGTCTAAATATTCTATACATCTTTTCAGGCTATGATTTATTTTTATGCCAGAGATTTAAATGTTCTCTATTTACTAGGGAGAGCTCTACCCTTTTGCAAAAGGAGGAAGTGTGCTTAAATGATCCTCCAGAAGAAGGAAAAATACTCTGGCTCTATCCTTAAGGAAGGGAAAATGCACTAGATGAATGCTAGAAATCCATTCTTGACTTGGTTGCCTTTATATCTGTTTTATGCTGGTTAAATTGCATTTAGGTCTTGATGTCTTCTGAAATGTCATTGCTTTGGTTTTTAATAAATTGATTATCACATTGAACTTGAAAATCCATTGCACACACATTTGTCTGCCTATATTTTGCTGAGCATGGAAGTAAATATAGATGAAACTTTAGGTCATTTTAGGTGAATTGAATTGATGACCTGCCTCTGGGTCCCAAAGTATGGACCTGCCCTTCCCTGAGTGGTAACCAACATGAGGCAGTGGGCTGGATTTAGAGAAAAAAAACAGGAATGTATTCAAGGGTGATAGTGTGTCTAGAAAGAGTGTTTATTCTGAAACTCTGGATTAAGTTGATCATCTGTATCATATCAATCATGGTCACTATCACTGTGTTTCATTTGAATTTCAACTTCAGCTTTCCAAGATGGTGGCATGCTTTCCTCTGGGAAGGGAAATTCAGGAATCCTCACCATTTATAGGGATTTCACCTGAGCTAGACAGTATTACTACTTTTCATAAGCATGATAGAGGCTACGAAGTCACCCGGGCAGCCTAGATAATATGAGATTCCAAAATGAGCCAGAGAAAACACTCTGAGGAACAGATCGTGGTAAGCTTCTTCCCCAGCTTCTAGTGGAGCATCTTCTTGGGCTTTGTTATTGTGGTAGGGCATGATGTTGACTGTGTGTGTGTGTGTGAGTGTGTGTGTGTGTGTGTGTGTGTGTATGTATGTAGGGGGAGGGATTCTAGTGCCATTTTTTCCTCTCAAAGATAACTGTCCTTCTTGTAAAATTTTTGGAAATTTACAAGGAGTGGGATTGGGAGTTATACCCCAAATATTCTAGTTTTATTTTTTGCATGGGCTGTCCATTGCAAAATCGTCCTGTGCATTTTTAGGTTGTAAGATGAAATACACTTTTTATTACTGAACTCCTGGATATAGTGTACAGTGCCTTCCTTAGCTTTGCTTAACTTTCTTTCTTCCTAGAGCAGAAGGGACCTTGGTGAACAAGTCTTCACATTTCATTATCCCAGATGAGGAGATGACCATACGTGGTGGGATTGAAGGTTAGCTGGGACCCCCCAGTGCTTCCAAGGCCTCTGCTAGTTGAGCCTAGAGAGGGCTTGAAGGTAGAGCCTCTAGTCCCTTGACGTCCAGAATAGTCAGATCCCAGATCACTTTCCCCCTTCAGACCACAGCTCCTAAAAAGGTAATCACCACAGCCTAGCACCCTGAAGATCAGCTCCTCCAAAGTCATTGCCCAACCTAGCAGATGCACTGCAGAGGTGACCAAGAGACCAAGTGCAAGGAGAGCAGAAAGGGATTATGAATTACAACAAAAATCAGGAAAACATGCCTTTGTATACCACCTGCATAAGTCAGGCAGTGTTGGGACTTTCTTAAAATCAAGGGATGCTCCAAATTGTGGTGATGCCCTCCTCCCAACATCAGAAGAAGCCTACACAAAAGCATCACCTACAAACTCAGTCAGTTAGGGTCCCTGTCAATCTGTCTCCCATATAATGTATTGTCCATCAAGAAAGATACATGTGTCCATAGATATGAATTGATGGGTTGATTTAAGGTAGGAGACTACTAGAAAAGGTGTACCTGACAGACTTGCACTAAGCAACTATTGTGTCACTAAGACCCTTTATCACTTAACTAATATAGCAAGTTAATTCCTGGTGCTTTTTGAATGTACAGGTCACCAAACTGCTACAAAAGGGAAAGGAAAATAACAAGTGTAGCTAGAATTCCGTTTCTGATGTGGCAGTGCCTGCGTGCCTCTGGCTTTTTGGTTTTCTATTTCCTAGTGACATGAAAGACATTAATTTTTTGTTATTATTGTCTGCAACTGTCTTTCAGGTGCTTGTGACACTTCACCAACATTGCTAGAAAGAAAGAAAAAGAGTTAAAGGAAGGAAGGGAATGAGGGAAAGGAAGAGAGGGAAAAATGGAGGGAAGGAGAGGAAAGGGTACACAAAAAAAGGAAAGGAAAGGGAGGAATAAAACCTAAGAAATAATTTAACCAATATCAGCTGTTACAGTGAAAAATGGAGGAATGGAAAAATTAATTTAGAAAAAATACAGAACCCTTGCACTATGAGATTTGCTGAGTCCATTATTCATTTTTTTCCATGAAAATAATGATTTTTTGGAACAACTTACATGTACTCTGCCCCCATGAGGGCTATGAACTCAAATAACAAATTGTTCAACAAATATTTCCTAAGTGTCTCCTCTGTGCCAGACCCAGGGCAAGCCATGGAGAAGACAGAGGTAAATAAAATGCCAACCTGGCTCCTCTGGAGTTTCCCAGCTAGAACAGGCATTCCCATTCAGAATCTGCATTCTCCTTGAGGATGAAGCCAGGGCTATGGGTTTTCCTTTCAGGACATACACAAGACAAATTCAAAATGGATTTGATTTGATTCATGAAATCTCCAACTCAGAACTTCTTTCTAATCAGATGTTTGAAAGACAATTAGGTATAGTTAAAATGTCACTTGTCCTAATTAACTAAAGGTTACCAACCAATGAGCTGGCAGGATATAACAATTTTTCCTGACAGAAATGTAACCTCCATTTCTCCAGGCCTCATGAACTTATAGGCATAGATGATACCACTCACGCAGAAATAATTCACCCTTCATTGGCTCCCATTCTCACCTACTACAAAGGTCAAACCATCCTTCTACTTCTATCTTGGAATGCCCAAAGGCATCTCAGAATCAGAAGACAATCCAAGAAGCACACTTCTTGCCACATGCTTCTCCTCCATGCTCCCTCCACTTGACATCCACTAATCAAACGTGACTTTTATAACACTGGTACCATCCCTATCTTGTGATGTGCATAGCTTCCCAAAGATGCCAATCCTTGAGGTCCAGAATAGCTCTGACAGCCCCCAGGGGGATTGTCTCTCACTTAAATCACACATCATGTGCTTCCCAGGTCTCATAGAGTCCTCAGGGAGACAAGTTCTCTAGTTCCTTACTGCATCTAGGCATTTCTGAACCCAAAGACCAACATAGCTCAAGTTCAAACTGGAGTCCTTGATGAAAACCCTGCTGAATTCTGGACTCCTATAAAAAAGCCAGTAAACATAAATGTAGTTCATTTATTCTTTAAAAAATGCAGAACAACTATTTACATATTGGATAGTGGGAACATATTGATAATTTTTTTAAAAGACACACTCGTTATGCTTAAGAAACTGATAAGTCCAACAGACAAATATATAGTTACTGAGACAGTGTGATGAAAAACAAACAAAAAAAAATCCACACTGATGGAGAGATCTTCATAAGCACACCTAGACACAAAACACAGCCAACAGTCTCCAGTTGGTGGAGTTTATGACAATGTTCTACTGTCCCTTTATGCGTTTACTAGTGCAAAGGCCATGACTTGAGATAAAACATGGTACAGGTAATTCTTATAACTCAACAGCCCGACGGAAGGCAGAACACTGTACTTTGTCCTTTTAATGATAAGTCACAGACTACCGCCAGGTCATTAAAGAAGACGGGAAACTGCATTTAAGCTACTTAACTTGAAGGATTATGCTGCCATGAGTATGTGAGCTCTGAAGTGTTAAGTCTTTCCATCTTGGTGCTGTCTGCAAATTTGATAATGCTCATAATTGCATTATCCAGGTTAAGAGATTTTTTTTAAAAAGTATTAATCCAGTGTTATCAACTGACAATGTTAACCCAGGTGGATAGATATTAAGTGAATTCTATCATAAAATCACTCCTTATTGATGTTAATGTCATGTGAAATGAAATAAAATGCACTAAAATCTGAAAACATTTTGTCTGTATTGCCTTTTCCTTTGACACTCTGCCCAAAGGAAACGAAAGTCTCTGGACATGAATAGCTCTTCATAGAATAACTGGATGACCATGGAGTATTCTCAGGTATTCCCTGCATTTTCCAAATAAAGTTTTTATTCCTTTATGACCGCACATCAGAGACACTTTTTCTGGGGACTTTTCTGTGTCACACTCAGCATGAATTGAATTATTAGAGGCTGTTCATATTTAACATTGCTGTGGTTTGGGTTTCATTTTCCTGAGATTTTATGTAAACAAACTTTTGAAAATATTCCCCATGAGGTCTTGGGTTCAATCCCCAGCACAAAAAAAAAAAAAAAAAAAGAAAAGAAAAGAAAAGGAAAGGAAAGAAACACATCCCAATGACTTCAATTAAAATTTCAAAGAATATTTTCCAATGGACTATGTTGGCCACAACATGTATAACCTAATAACATCCTATCTTTGTCATTGTGCAACCTATATTAATTTAATAGCCTGTCCTATAATGTGCCGGGCAAATGGACAATCAATTCATGTGTTCTTTAGATGCTAATTATTAATGCATTTATTAGACTAAGTCATATCAATTCAGGTTTTCACTGGATGCTCTCACTGATCTGGAAAATCTGAATTTTAAGAATTCATTGATTTCTTGCTATTTTTCCAGATATTTGATATCATCCAACAACTTCTTGTCTAAATAAATATTACTTTAAGCAATTCCCAAGTAGGCTACAAGATATTACCAAGCATTTCAGTATTGTGATATGTAAGTATCACATACATAATGTAATACATAACTAAGGAAACTGACTGTGTTAGGAAAATAATAAATATAATTGGTACTTTATCAAATTACATATTGTCACAGTGGGTACTGTATTCTGTCCTCCAAAGGCAAAAGCAGCCAAATCTCAGAAATAAGAATCTAAACACACACAGGTACCTACACAACCCTGCATTTAAAAGAGCCAGATATCAGTCAGGCATGGTGGTGCACACCTATAATCTCAGCAGCTTGGGAGGCTGAGGCAGGAAGATTGCAGGTTTAAAGCCAGCCTCAGCAAAAGTGAGGTGCTCAGCAACTCAGTGAGATCCTGTCTTTAAATAAAATACAAAATAGGGCTGGGGATGTGGCTCAGTGATAGAGTGCCCCTGAGGTCAATCCCTGGTACCCAAAAAAGAAAAAAAAAAGAGCTAGATATCTACATTCAGGAGAGGAAATTCTACAGCAGCAGAGTTAGAACTTCCCAGTGCAGTTTAACTCCCTGTTCTAGTCCATGTTCACTACAAGAAAATGGGTTCACAAATCCCAGGAGGAACTGGCTCTGAAAATTCTTGTATCTCCTTCACAAGAATTTTCAAAGAAAATAGAATAGACAGTGATCTTTTTCATGCTAACTTCCTTGTATACCTAGCAAATTAGTATGAATCCTTAACATTTCAGCTCAATTTCCAACTCTTTGGCAATATTTTCAGTGTCCTTGCACAGCAAAAAATGACATTTTGCAAACATTTTACTTGAGTTCCTATTGTACTCATATATACTTCCCTAAGTACCCTTTAGTGACTGTATTGGATTGTTTATAAATCACCCTCCCCACTGTTTTGTGAGCCCATTAGGAGTATGAATTTCATCCATGTCTTATCAACTTCAATCTCCAGTGTCTAGCACAATACCTGGCATGGAACAGACAGGCATTCAATAAGTATTTGTTAAATTTTTAAAATAATTAAATTAAAATTGATGATAGACTCATTTCTCATCTCTGCCAGAGAAATTGGATGGAATTGATCCAATACTTTCACACTTGACTTCATTAAGTCGGTCTGTACTTCCATTTTATAGTTCTCAATTATTTTTCAATACTTTACTTGACATTACTTTGACCTAATCATGTATATTTTTATAGAAGTGATTACCTCTCATCTGTATGGATGAATAAAGTGAAATGAAGGAAGGAGGAACGTATCCTCATTGGGCAAAAAGAGTGCACACTGCGGCTCCAAATCATGGTTCGAACCCTGCTGCCTGAATATTCCTAGGCAGATCATTTCCGCTCACTGAACTTCAGTTTTCTGATTTTTAAGTTAAGGATAAAATGCCTCCCCCTGGATACGGTTATGGGAGTCGGCTGTTATACACAAAGCCTTAACAGGGCACATGGTACACAGAGGGTACCATAAAACATAGCACTGTAAAGTATTAATAAGTCAAAGTACTTTCTAAGCTAAAGCACTATATAAATGTTAGTTACAGCATTATGCTCTCTTGACATTTCATAGCTAGATTTATTATAATACATAGAAAAGAACCTAGGAGGCCGGGTGTGGTTTGCACACCTGTAATCCAGCAGCTCAGGAGGCTTGAGGCAGGAGAATAATGAGTTCAAAATCAGCCTCAGCAACTTAGTGAGGCCCTAAACAACTCAGTGAGACCCTGTCTCTAAGTAAAATACAAAAAAGGGCTAGGGAAGTGCCTCTGTGGTTAAGTGCCCCTGAGTTCAATCCCTGGTACAAAAAGAAAAAAGAAAAGCACCTAGGAGAAAGCCACAGTGAAGCCCAATGCTAGCCATAGTAACTTAAAAAAAGAAAAAATAGGGCTGGGGCTATAGCTCAGCGCCTGCCTCACACGTGTGAGGCACTGGGTTCGATCCTCAGCATCACATAGAAATAAATAAATAAAGATATTGGGTCCATATTCAACTAAAAATAATTTTAAAAAAAAAAGAAAAACAGAAAAGAAGTACAATGTGCTTATTCTTTGTGGATGAAAAAAAAAAAAAAAAACTTCTCTTTTCCAGCCAAGTGAGTCCTGTTATGACTTCTGTTCATTTTTATATCCACAGATGTCCTTAGGAATTGCCTGATTCTTTGTATTTGTACAACAACCGTCACTTGCAAGGCTATGACTTCAGTTATGACCAACATACATCTTCTCTGGGCCTGCTCTTTCCACTCCCCACCCCGCATTCTCTCTGAGGTTCCTATAACAAAATCCCATAAACTGTATATCTTAGAATCAACAAAATTTATCTGAAAGTTCTTGAGGATAGAAAGTCAAAGATCAATGCACCAACAGATTTGTTGACCAATGAGGACACATCTTCTCATATATGGTACCTTCACTGTGTCTTGCATGGTGAAAGGTGCTAGCTACTTCTCTAGGTTCTCTGTTACAAGGATATTAATTCCATTCATAAGGCCTCATAATTTATTCACCATCACAAAGGCCCATCTTTTAAATTTTTTCTCATTGAGGATTAGGTCTCAACATGGAATTGGGGGATGGACAGAAAACATTCAAACCATGGCAACCTCCAAAGGAAGAAACAGAGACAAAAACCAACTGAAATGGGAAGTTGGATCAGTATACCTTGCTACATAAATAGCCAAAACCATCTCTAGCCAAATGGCCAGAAAAGGATCAGGCATCCTGATGGAAGTGAGACCAGAAACTGGAAATGCATTCCATAAAAGTGTTATTTTTTAATTTTTCATCTCTGCTTGCCTCATTGATTCATTTGTTTTTAATTTTCTAAGAGCTATTTTTCATGTTTCTCAATTCAGTCTATAACTCACACATTTCCAATGATCCTCCATTTTTACATGGTCTGCCATTCTAGCCACACATAGAAATTAATTGAATTGGTCATGAATTCTGTTCTCTTCAATTCTGGTAGGGAGAGGATGAGAGAGCATAACATGTGGTAGTGTGTCACTATGACAACATACTTAAAGGAGAAATAGTTTATTTGGGGCTCACAGTTTCCTGGTTTAGTCCATGGTCAGTTGACTACATAGATTTGGGCCCAAGATGAGATAGAACATCATGGTGGAAGGGCATGACAAAGCAAAGCTGCTCAGCTGATGATGGGCAGGAAGTAGTGAGAAAGAGAGAGCTCAAGGAGTCAGGAACGAGATAGAGTCCAAGGCCACACCCCCAGTGTCCTATTTCCTCCAGTCATACCCCATCTGCTGACAGTTATCACCTAGTAATCCATTAAAACTATTAATACATCAAATGAATTAATCCAGTGATGGAATCACAGTTCTCATAATCGGTTCACCTCTGAACATTCTTGCATTGTTTAACACATGAGCCTGGGGTGGAGGGATGGAAGATACCTAATAGCTAAACCATAACAGGAGGTTAATCCAATCCCTGTGGATGAATAGGCAGTTCTTGGGCATAAATATGATTACACAGATAATCAGGTGTGCCTACAAGTATCCAGATTTGCACAAATTAATGTATTTGAGAGTCCAAAGCATATAGTAATATAAGAATTAATTAAATCAAGTCATGCAGATTTTAATAATTCTAACTAATATTGCTTCCCCCTGACCAAAGGCTGTTCAGGTTTTAAATAGTCAGTAAAGTTGCAAGATAGACACCATCTGTCTTTATTCTACTTAGAATTCCCTCTGTCTGCTGTTACATTGCCTTGCTAACTATACGTCTAATCTTTGGAGCAAGACTGTTTAATAGAATTAGGCCTGCATCTGAGTTCTGATTCCATGACCTTGGGCAAGTCTCTTTACTCTTCAAACTTCTAGATTCACATTTGTAAGATGAGGAAGTCATGTCTACTCTCCCTGCTCTCAGGATTAAAAGGATATTGTCCACAAATAAATGCTATAAACATTTTGAAAACTATAAAGCATTTTTTGAATTGTAATAATCACTGTAGTTAAGGGCTCTGACCCTGAGAACCCTCCAATCTGAGATTAGATCCTGCCCTACCTCTTATTATGATGTCATTTGAGCAAGTTACTTCACCCCTTTGCATTTCAATTTTTTATCAATAAATGTAACATAAAATACTAAGTGACAGGTTATTATGAAGATTTAATATGATAATGTGAATAAAGTACTCTATATAATACCTCACATTCAAACATTCTTAATATAAAATATCGATATCTATTGAGGTTACAGATTAAACCTTTGGGTTCTATGCAAATCTAACTTAAACATTCAGTTTAGATTTGTAATCCGTTCAAACTATTAATACATCAAATGAATTAATCCAGTGATGGGAATCACAGTTCTCAGTTCCCTTTTTCTTTTTTTGAAAGGCAATTGTGGGTTTTCTTTTTTCAAGTAGGACACAATTCACTTTAATTTTAATACACACTAATACCAAATCAGGGCTGAAGATGTTCTTTAGTTGAGTGTTACTCTATACATTGGAATTTTTAATTTTTATTTTTTATTGAAGCATTTAAATTATATATTGTAGTGGGATTCATGACACCATATCAGTCTCCCAAATAATGCAGTGTGTAACTTTTCAAAGCGTTGGGAGGGGGCAATACTCGGGATTTAACTCAAGGGCACTCTACTACTTAGCTACACTCTCAGCCTTTTTGCTTTTTATTTTGAAACAGGATCTCACTAAGTTGCTAAGGCTGGCCTTGAATTTGTGATCCTCCTGCCTCGGTCTCCCAAGTCAATGGGATTACAGGTATATACTGCCTCACCTGTCTCTCAGTTACCTCTTTTACTAGAAAATGATTGTGGTATTTGCTCTGACTCTAAAGAGGACTGTTTCCTTATATCCACATGTGCTTATTAAGTTTTATGAATTTAATATTTTAATCCTAACATATATTACTTTCCTTTTTAAAAAAAATATTATTCTGACTGTGTAGTTCTATCAACAATCTTGAATTTTAAAATATATATTGTGAGAATTTAACAATCCAACCTTATATTTCCCCACATCCCTGGCAGGCTTGTCTTTTCATTAACTGAAACATACACTCTTAAATCCATATTCTGTGCCTTTCAAAGAGACGGATAGATAATATCATTTTAAATTAATATATTTAAATAACTCATTTTAATGTTAATGTGATGTTGAGGAGCACCAGGTAACATATAAATCTAAATAACAATATGTTTAACTTGTAGTGTACCTAGCCCAGGGGCATATCTTGCTGGACAACCTTCACACCTGGTAGGAAAGACCCAGTATTAAAGCAAATATTTGAAGCAGAAGAAAGTCTTGAAGTCATAGCATCAAGTCTCACCATGAAGGTGGTTCCCTCTCTTAAAGCTTGCTCTGCCTGGAGGAGCTGGGAAATCTAGGAGACTAGACCTGGCAGGGTGTGCTTCCCCACCCAATGCGTCTTAGCCAGGAAATCAAGAGAATGGAAAATGGACATGAAGGGCAGGAATCCCAGAAAGTTTTCTTCCAGATCTAAATTACACCCATCGTGCACAGTCTGTCTCATGAAGCAAAGGAGAACAGCTTTGCTAAGGAACGGAGCTCTTTGTGGCCTTTGCATCAAACGTAGGGATCTGTGCAGAGTGACACCTAGTGGTCTCCAGAATTCTTTAGAAGCAAGAGTGGCTAAGAAGGTGAGTGTGTTTGAGCATTTGTAAAGGAGTCCTTTTTCTTCCTACTTATTGATAAGCTGTGAGCAAGCTGAGTTGTTAATTGGTTTTGATTCCAATACAGCATCTCTCTGGCTGCATATACACTCATTGTTAAATCACAGAGAGAATTAATATTTAATACTTGAGCAGCCCGAACAAGTCACTGAGTGGAAAGAAACAGTGATTCTTATAGTTGAGAGAAATTATTTTTTTTCCAAATCTAGAATATTAAAGCCACAGTGTGAAACAAAAGCACTGTATCCAACCCAATAGATTTCAAAGAACCAATAGCTTTTGTAGATGGATTCTTCCAGATTCATGTCAGAATTCAATCCCAAGTATCCTCACTGGGCCTTTTACCCTTCCTTGGAGTGGACCTATCTAGTTACTCATCTCTACTCCTGGTACAGGGGAAGTTGGAGGCTAAGACATTTATAATGTACTGAGGAAATTATAGCTTACCCTCTGGATCTGTTGTGGTCCAAGAACCATTTACAACTCATTTGTGATGCTTCAGGATATTTGTACTTCCTCTTGCAATAAATTGTGTTCTAAAGTGGGCTCTGTAAGTTAGAATTTAGCTTCCTAAGACCTGAGTAGACAAGGACTTCTTAAGTAACATGAAAAATAAAAATGATGGGGCTACCCCTCTAGAATCTATCAAATTTAAACCTTCTTATAAATTTCATTTTGATGCTCACAGAATTAGAATATGATAAATATGACTGAGATTGACCACCAAAACAGGTAGTGAGAGTAGAACCTGGAAAATAATAACTAGAGGAAAAATTTGATTGAAGAATTTCAAATAGCTCCCATTCTAGTAGAAATCTGGGAGAACTGGATTTCCCAATTGGAAAAACTGAAATTTAACTGGCCCAACATTTGCAGGACCTAGGCTATTTTTCACCTAGGACCTGGGATCTCTTCATTATATTTTATAGCTGATTTTAAAACTTCAGGCCATAGTAGGCAAAAATCATATTTCCTATCACAGAACTGAATGGTATATCCTGATAATTTGCAGATGTGCTTTTCTTTGCCATGTCTACAGGCAAGACTCTCATGTTGTTCTTAGAATACAGTTCTGCTGACCCATTAGCTTAGTAGTTGTTCAATCTCAAATGTTAGTTTCCTTCTTGATATACATCACATCTGTTCAACCAAAAGAACAAGCAAATTTTAGGCCTACTTCTCTCTCAACTTGCTAAAGTTTTGTGGGTTTTGTCAAATTGAAGTAAAATCTGTTAAAATTACAACATACAATTTTGCCCTGTATAAAACTTTCAGTTCTATAATCATTCAATTATAACCTACATTGCATTAGCTCAATAAATATTTCCTTTTGGTGGGAGGAAGGTACGGGGGATTGAACCCAGGGGTCCTTTACCACCGAACTTGATCTTCATCCCAGTTTTGTTTGGTTTTGACACAGGTTCTAAGTTGCTAAGGTTGTTTGGTTTTGACACTAAGTTGCTAAGGCTGGCTTTGAACTTGTGATCCTTCTGACTCAACCTCCTGAGCCAATGGGATTACAGACATGTGTCACCATGCCCAGCAGATTTCTCATTTTTAAAATGAATATAAAATCTATCTCTTGCCATATGATTAAGGATATGGCTATTAGTATGTTAGTACAACGTTTTAAAAGTTATCTTAAAAATCTTTTCTTAAGAAATAATTTCAAATAAGGTAAAATAAGGACATGTCTGATCTTCCCTTTAATCAATATATAGTGCTTGGTTTGGGGGCTTGGGGTTTTGATTTTTCTCTTTTTAATGACCTGAATACATGTTTCCCCATCCTCAGAAACTAAAATAAAATAATAAAGATAAGCATCTTCTCATGTAGCTTTTTCAGCCTTTTGTCATGCATTTTGTGATTGTTTCAGGTAATAACATTGTTAACAGACTGTCAGCCTTACTTCTTACACCAAAAATAACAGTCAAACAGGTAGTAGCCTAGGGTATCATTTCTGAAAGATATCCTCAGCACAAACATTCACAGGATAAAGGTTAAAAACCCATAAAACAAAGTAAGAGATTCAAGTACTTAGGTGAACATTTTATAATTCTTAGCTTGTCCAAGGTAATACATTGTATTTGTGTTTTACCAATATGTCCTATATTGGCATTTGAGGATAACTCTTATAAAATATCTCTAGCCTAATAATATAATAGCAATGATTAAGTATCAAAATTTTAGTGTTTAGATTATCATTGTTCTGTAGACTGGAATGAATCTGAAACTACTTCTAGTGGAGAGTTTAGGCCCAGCCTAAGGGTGTCACCTGTCTTCACCTTTTCATGCAGGGCTCCAGGGAAGTTATCAGGGAGGAATGGTGTTTTATTCTGAGTATGTATCATTCTCAGTTTCTTTGCTTTTTTGAGACAGGAGAAACCCTATCCCCAGCTCTGCTCAGTGGAAGAATGCTCACCATCCTTCACTAACAATATGCACAAAAGATTCTACCTGGTGCTATTCCCATCAGAGATGAGTACTTTGATCTCAAAGTCACTCAATATTTTTCAAAAGTTGAATTCAGGTTCATAATACTTACAGAAAATCTTTGGTAGGTCTTCTAGCTTTTTGGCCACATCTTTAATCAAAAAGGTAAGTTAAGAAAAGTGAAATGATAAACACAGAAAATTACTGCCCAAGAAGAGGCATTAGTTAAAAATATAAATCAAAATTAAAAAAATTAGATATTCCTAGAATTGTTTTCCTAGAAAAGTTTGATGTATTTGTACTTTTTTGAGATAAAACCATGGAAGATAAATATATGTATTATCAGAATATATGAATATAAATTTTCATGAGAGTGTGTATGAGTGTGCCTGTGTATTTGTGTGTGGAGAAATATATCTATTCTTCCATTTACAGGTAAAAAGTTAAAAAAAATCTTGGTGTGTCTGGAAGATGTCAGATCCTAGAAGACATGTGTTCTTGTTTCCATTGACATAAATTCACTTCTTTAGGAATATTATAGTCAAGGTCCCAAGACAACATGGAAAACATGCAATTTCAAACAGCCTTCTAGGTTTCTGGACCATTGAGGTAATACTTTCCTCCATTATCCCTGGATGGTGCAGTACAATTTTCCACATAACATAAAGGGAATATAATTCTGTCTTCTACTCCACCCACCTCCCTGATCCTCTGCTCCAACCTGTCTAACTCAAACAGAAAATTGCCTGATGCTTTTCAGGCAGCTTGTATACCAATTGTCTAACTGTCTCTCAGGTGTTTGTTGGGGAGACACCAAAGGCAGAACAGATTGTCTAGAAGAGCCTTTGTGGTGGGCCAAAGCACCTGCACATGATCTCTGTGCATATGTGTCTAGGGACACCCACTGCCCAATGTTTTCTCCCTTAAGAATTCCCAAATTGCAGGCCCCAAAAACGTGAAACAAAACCTGACACAACTGAATATAAGACAGATAATTCTACAAGAATATTTAGAAACTTCAATACTTCACTTCCAATAAGGGAAAGAACAACATAACAGAAGATCTACATGCAAATAGAGGACATAAATAACATTATAAATCAACCATATTTTAAACTGACAGTGATAGCAATGCCATCCCATAGTAGCAGAAAACATTTTCTTCTGAAGTGCACATAGGAGAGTCCAGGGCAGACTATGTGAAGGAATATAAAATAAAACTTACAATTAAAAAAAATAAAAAAGAGGAATGATACAAAGTATATTCTCTGAAAACAATGAAATGAAATTAGGTAAGTCAAAACAAGAATAAATATGTGTAATAATAAATAAATAAGTCCCAAATATGTGGAATAACCAATGTGTCACAGAAAAAATGGAAGAAGAAACCTTTCCATCAACCTTACAGAAGCAAACAAAAGAAAATTATAAGGAAATATGAAAAACTATTACATGCCAACAAAGTAGATAAAAATCTAATTAAAATCTTATCTAGATAAAATGGACAAATTCCTAGAAAGATATAACGTACCAAAGTTGAATCAAGAAGAAGTAAAATATCTGAACAATGTATACCAAAGTAAAGAGATTATATCAGTAATAAGAAATATATTTTTTAATCTTCCCAAGATGAGGTGGCTTCACTGGTGAACTCTATCAAGTATGTAAAGAAGAATGAATAACCAGGAGTGGTGGCACACACTTGTAATCCTAGCTACTCATCAGGCTGAAACAGGTAAATCACAAGTTGAAGGACAGTCTAGGCAACTGAATTTCCCCTAAATAAAAGGAGGACAGTAAAACACAACATCCTTAAATGTTCCTTTCTTTTTCCCAAAACCTAGACATGCTAAGGGATGGGATCAAGCCCGGGTTGGAAACTCCAGATACATTTTATCTTGAAGGCCACCGGCTTTCTCTTATGTACTCTAGAAACTAGGGCAAGTTAGTGTTTTCTGTCGAAAACTACTTTCTTGCATATATGCCAGGACCATTGCTCCTGGGAATGCTGGTCATTCAAGCAAAGTAAGCAAACATGCTGATGATGTCACTGCTTCTGCAGCCTAACATAAAAAAAAAACTATCTCAAAGTGAGGACAGGCACAGAACTGAGGGCATTTTGGAAATGATACATGTCACTCATGTAACCAGCCACTACTGGACAGAACACTGTGAGGGCCTGAGGTTCTCTCTGACTATCAAAATTGAACTCTTCTTGGAGCAGTCCTGATATCTTGTAAGCTTTTCTCAATAAACCATACATCCCCCATGCTGTCTTCAGGCACTTTCTTTGGTCTGTTGGCTACCTAACCTGTTTCCCTGGCACAACTAGGCTATGGACTGCATAGAAAATTAGTAAGACTCTATCTCAAAATAAAATAAAAGTGCTGGGGATTTAGCTCACTGGTAGAGTACTTGCCTAGCATGTGTGAGGCTCTGGGTTCAATCCCCAGTACTCCCAAATAAGAAGGAGGAGAATGAGGAGGAGGAAAAGGAAGAGAAGGAGGAGGAGTGGGGGGAGAGGAGGACCAATTCCTCACAAAACTTTCAACAATTTAGCATAGAATATTTCTTAATTTATTCTCTGAGGCCAGTATTACCTTGATTCCAAAATAGACAAAGACATTACAAGAAAGGAAAACTTTGGATTACCCCTTATAGAAACAAATACAAAATTCTTCAATAAAATGTTAGCAAGGGCTGGGATTATGGCTCAGAGAGAGTGCTCACCTACCATGGGTTCAATACTCAGCACAACATAAAAATAAAATAAAGATATTGCATCCACCTATAATATATATATATATATATATATATATATATATATATATATATATATATATAATGCTAGCAAACCAAATACAGAGATATATATTTTTAAAAACAAAACAAACAAACAAACAAACAAACAAAAAAAAAACACCATGACCCAGTGAGATTTGTCCCAGGAATGTAAGATTGGTTCAATATATAAAAACCAATTATGTAATATGCCATAGTAACAGAAAATATAATAAAAAAAACACAATCACTAGATACAGAAAAAGAATTCGACAAAATCCACCACAATTTTATAAACAAAAATACTCAACAAATTAGGAATTCAGGGAACTTCTTCAACCAGATAAACAGCATCTATGGAAAACCCACAGCTAACAATTGTACTTAAAAGGAGGGGGTGGCTTAAATTTTCTTAATTAAGACAAATATGTCCATTCTATGTACTCTTATTCAACATCCTACTGGTTAGGGAAATCAGAAAAGAAAAGGAAATAATAATCATCCATAGTAAAATTCAAAACCTAGCCAAGCTAAGGGATGTCATGATTTTATGTATAGAAAATCCTAAGAAATTCACTAAAAATAGATCCTATTAAAACTAATAAACAAATTCAGCAAAACTGAAGAATGTCAGATCAACATACAATGTCAATTGTATTTTTATATACTACTTTTAATGAATGATCTAAAAATAAATTTTCAAAAATCCCATTTTAATAGTACCAAAAGGAATAAAATATCTAGGGATATTTTTTTAAAAAAATAAATTTAAAAATATACTCTGAAAATTATAAAATATCATTGAAATAAATGAAGATTCAAATAAGTAGAAAGACATCCCATGACTCTTGAAATGTTAATATTTTTAAGACAAAATTGATCCCTAAATTGATCTACAGATTAATGGAATCCCTATCAAGATTCCAGCTGATTGATTATATATATATATATATATATATATATATATATATATATTTATTTATTTATATTTTTTTTGCAGAAATTGACAATCTCATATGAAGTATAGATGGAAATGTAAGAGACTCAGAATAACCAAAAGAATATGAAAAAGGACATTGTTGGATAGCTTAAATTTCCTGACTTCAAACCTTATTGTGAAGCTACATAAATCAAAAGTGAAATGCTGTTGTAAGAATAGACATAAAGAAATTATAAATCATAAACAAATCCAGAGTCCAGAAATAAACCCTACATTTATGGCCAGTTTATTTTGAGATATCAACTGAAAATAGGGAAATCCATCGAGATGCAAAAATGGATTAGAGTTATCCTGGATTAGAAAGAGAGAGGTTTCTCTTTGAGTGATAAAAATATTGTGGAATGTATAGTGGTAATAATTGTACAACTTTGTGAATATACTAATACTACTGAATTGCACACATTTTTTAAAAGAATGAATGGGTGGATATTCTGAATCATTCTCATATTTCTGGGCACTTATCAAAGTTTACCCTATTATATAATTATTTCTAAACATATATGTTCTCACCATACAGGTTGCATGAAGATTGAGGATATGAATTACATATCACTCGCCATTGTGTCAAGCAAAATATTTGTACCTTGAACCCTGTTGAATTAGTTGGTATCCCGAACATTTCGGGTTTTCCATCACCTTGTGTTTGTCTAAAAGCCTTGAGATGACTTTAGTAGACTCCAGAAACCACAGATCCAGCATCGCCCACACAACTTCTTTGAGATTTGCAGCAGTTACTTGCCAAATAATTAGAACCAAGAGCTTGTTTATGTCAATGCTGATTTTAATTCATTCCTTGTCTGAAGAGTTACTTTGCTGGAGTGTTTTTTCATCAGGAGTTCAGTCATCCAATTTTCTCTAGTGGTCCTCTTCCAGTCTCCCAGGTCCCTCCTGACCAACAATCCAGTCTCTATACTTTCCTATCCTTCTTCCTCCTCCATCTCTCCTGTCCTTCTAACATCCCCTCAATTTGGAACTCTGTATCCAACAGTGAATATTTAACCTTTTTTTTTATTGTACTGGTCTAGTGCCAGGCTGACGGTTACCTCTATCTTCTGCTTCAGTACTCATTCATCCAGTCAGTCCGGCAGTCAGTCAGTCAGTCAGTCAATAAATTCATAGCAAGTAACTAGAATGTAACTCATGCTGTTCAAGTTGCCCTGTTGCCTTGATTACCTTTTATGTTTATTCATGATGTGGAAATTGAGTGTTTATTTTCTTATACAACCAAATGGATTTATGTCACATAGATAATAATGTTAGAGGAATTTGGTGTTTGTAATGTTCTAATACCTAGTGATAAACCAGCAGACTCACTGATTAATAATTTCCATATTTGAAGGATCTCAAAAAATGGATCAACTCTTTTCATCTACTATAGGCATCAGTATTTTAATCAATTCCAATTTCAAATCCATCTTGCAATTTAAGCAAATTGCCATCTGTTGCCTGGGTTGTACTGGTTATGGCTTCAGTGTTACTGTAACCTTCACAGCTTAAGTAAAAAAAAAGAAAAATGAATAAGAAAAATTGTTGAGCATTAACATCTCGTTTGTATATGCATTCATACTGTATAATTACTGGCAGCTCTCCAGAAAATGTGGCCTAGTTTCTAGAAGCCTCTTCAGTCTGTGATATTAAAAGATGCACAACAATTTAATAAACTCAATAATTTGATCATCTGCACCTATGTTTTTTTTTTTCCTTTTTAATAGTGCAACAAAACCCTTCAGTCCCATTTGAAGAAGGTCCCAGGAAAAACTGGTGAACTTCACAATGAGGCTGAGATCATTGGTCCCAGGGATCCCTGGATGTTCCTGGATGGCAGCCTGAGCAATGAAGGATAGGGTGGGCAGAAACCCCAGGTCTGGCCTGACAGATCCTGTTTCAGAGACAGTTTCTGAGCACAGTGCTTGCACAGGCCTGCCCCTTTCTCTCACTTCTCATATTTTGTAGGTGCTGCCTGCAGAGAAAAGGAACAAAACAAAACAATTTAAATCAAGTCTTGTTTGGTCTTCATGGACAGCTGCCCACCTTCCTAAGCTGCCGCTCAGACTGTGTGTTTGATCTGTCAGAACTGGCCTTTCTCCACAGATTCAGACCTCTCTCTAGTAACTGACTGCCTACACCTGAAGTTTCAAATGTTTTTAAATCTTGTAGACAACTCAGGTTATTGTAGGGCTGGAAGCACCCTCAGAACCTCATTACTTTAAATTTAGTCCATGGACCTGCAGTATCAGTGTCTCAGAAACTTGCAGAAATGCCAATTGTTAGATGCTGTTCCAGACCTTGACCAAATAATCATCTTGGGGGCTGTATTTTTCAAAGCCTCCAGGTGATTCTGATACTAAGTAAAGTTTGAGAAACCCTGGCATGTCTGTTATCTGGTGCCACTCTCCATACCCTGACCTTGGCCTAAAGCCTTTCCCCACCCCCCTCCCACATCCTGTGTCTTAGATTTCTGTTCCATGGTTTCTTATCCCTTCCGCTTTGTTTTTCCTAGATTAGGTTCCGGATTCCAACCTCTACTGACTGCTCTACACTGAAGTCCATATTGGTACCTCATTCCTGCATTTACCCTCTCTTCTTTTTCAGTCTCTTACCTGCTGCCTATAAAAGCCAACTTTAAGCTTCATTATCAACCTACTTCCTGCCCACAGCTCCTGACCTGATTGCAGAGGGTGAAATCTACACATGAAAGCCACCAGGGCATAGTGCCACTAACACAGGTCTCCTAAGTGCTCTCTGTCATCTGTCTTTCCCCTTGCTGTCCCACTTCCACATGTCTCCCACTTGCTTCCCTAAAGAACAAAATTGATATCGCCCTCTGCCTAAAATTTCCTGCGGATTTTTAGTTTTCTGCAGGATCGAATCCAAACTCCTCAGCATAACATCCAAAGCCCTCCACAGGCTGTAGCTACTTTCATTGTTATTGCTCCCCTCACCCCAGCATCACCCCTCTGTCAATTCACTTTTCAGGCTCATCTAGCCATTCAATTGTCAGACCTCAGTCCCTTTGTGCTTGCTATTTCCTCTGGCTAGATTGCTCCTCTCCTTACTTTTTCCCTGGGAAAATGTCTACTACTCAAGACTCAATTGAACTGCCATCTCCTTGATAAGACCCTTGCCACCTCCTCCAGGCTCAATTATATGCACTGTCCTCTGGACACCTCAATCACAACTCTAAATTCATTACTTGTGTTATTGTGTTTGAATTCACAGTTCACACATTGTCTTCTCACACTGGAAGCTGTTCTTGGCCAGAGGTAGTGTCTGGTCTTAATTGAGATACCCAGAGCCCAGCACAGTGAGGGGCACATTGTAGAAACTCAATAAATACCATCAAATGAATATTCAGATTTTAAGAACTATGCCTCAAGGAATATTGTTGTAGGTCAAGTCACTTTATCACTGTAATAGGAAGCTTTATAAAAGTGCATGAAGTAAACCCCTTTATAAATCAGAGAGCCATTTTGCGAACAAAAGAACTACTCTGTAATATAAAATAATCAATTCCAATTTCTCTGTAACAGTATTTTCACATCTATGATTATCCTAATATGGAAGCATGCTTATTATTTTTCTAAGAGTGTCTGCAATCTCCAGTATCTTTCTAACTCAGGAAGTTTCTTGTTTCTTTTGAGTACTTCAGAGTTTGTTGTATTCCAAGTTGTGATAGGATAGGGTTTCTTAGAAAAAGACAAAAGAATGGTGTGCAGGTTGTGAATTCATGATTATATAATTTTTTAAAATTTAAAATACCTTATAAGGCTTAATTTTTAATATATGTAATAAATTTTATAGGTCTATGAAGAGAGAAACATAACAATTAAAAAATTGTTACTTAAAATATGAATATGATATTTTCACATCCAATTTCACTTGAGCCACCTAGCAAGCTTAAGATTTTTATTTGAGAGAAAAAAAAATAGTCATTTGACTAGTTTTGCCCTCTGGGACTATGCAGTGTACAAACTGTACCATCATTTTTTTTCTTTTTTTTTTAAGAGAGAAGAGAGAGAAAGAATTTTTTAATATTTATTTTTCAGTTTTTGGTGGACACAACCTCTTTATTTTATTTTTTTGTGGTGCTGAGGATTGAACCCAGTGCCCTGCTCATGCCAGGCAAGCGTGTTACCGCTTGAGCCACATCCCCAGCCCTATACCACCATTCTTGATGGCCTTGATGCAAGGGGTCTATACTTTAATATAGACAGTTCTCTCCTAGCACTCAACTGGGCCTCTCCTAGACCAGTAATTGAACTGAGCCTTGCTTTAAACCAGTTAAATAGACTCTGTGGGTGGACACACATATCAGCTTTGCCAAATCTATGGGTCATTTTCTGTGGGCATAATGATTGTAGGAAGATGATGCTCCTCAGTTGGCAGAACACACAGACCATATGCTTCCTACACTGTACTGGCCAGTCCCTGAAACAAAGACTCATCTTATGTCCTGCACCATTATTTAATGCGCTGGATTTTTTCCTGTTGCTAAAAAGAATTGTTTATAGCCATTTTATCCTTGAACCTAATTATGTTTAACATAGAAACACAAAGTATTTTTGACATTTCTGTTGTTGTTGTTGTTGTTTTTGAGTACCAGGAATTGAACTCGGGGGCACTCAGCCATTAGGCCACATCCCTAGTCCTATTTTATATTTTATTAGAGACAGTGTCTCACTGAGTTGCTTAGCAGCTCTCTTTTGCTAAGGCTGGCTTTGAACTCACAATCCTCCTGCCTCAGCCTCCCCAACCACTGGGATTACAGTATTTGTGAAGTTTTAATATGGCATTTTTCAGGAATGCAAGTATCCAATAAGTAGAAGACTACTCTTTTTAAAAATTCAGAATTATACAATGAGTTCTTGAAAGTAGGTCTTTTCCATTTTAGAAATGTGTGTGTATCACTTGAAGCAATGCTACTTAAGTCACCCTCATAACACACCTGCATTAATCTGTATTTGTAGCTGTTAAATTCATAGGAGATACTATGCATAGGTGCAAGCATATATCTACTGTATGCTACTTCTATATCTAATGTAATTGTATCTAAGCACTTAAATATTGAAATACATAAAATTTTATAAGTGTTTTCTTTTAATTATCCTTGTATTTTAGTTAGAGAATTGTATTAATTTTTTAAAATGTATTTATGTAGGTTAACTATGAAATATATCTAAAGAAAATAAAGAAAGCCGTACAAAATATTTTTTCTTAATGAACTTCGGTCATCCAGTGATCTATTTTTCCATCACAATTTCTTCATTCATTGGTTCCTATGCTTAACCTCATCATCACCAATAACTATAGCTCCTCTATAATCTCAGTTTCAGGCATACTCTTCTCTGCTCATGTCTCTCTATTCTGACAGTTCACTGCTCTGAGTTTTCCTTTGCATCAGCAATTCATTAAGACTTCCAACACATTGACTTTTCCCCTTCCTCACTATGTCTGGCTCCCCTGTATTCTTCATCATCCCTCTTCTTCTAAGCACCACCCCAATGTCCTCCTGTCTCCTAGGCTTGTTCTCAGCCTAGTGCTTGGTATTAGCTGTTCCCCCCTGCCAGAAATACTCTGACCTCATACTCAATGGCTCACTTCTGCTCATTCCTATTTCAGCTTAAAGATTACCTATTCAAAAAAATGCTCTCTCCTGACCCCTTCTAACATAGCCATTCAGTCTATCTGGGATGACCCTAACACTCTTCATTTTAATTCCATGTAAAGTATTTAGTACCAATAAGATTTTTTTCTTTGCTGATTTATGCTCCAATCATTTCAGTATAAGCTCTATAAAAGCAGAGGCCTTGTCTGCCTTGTTCATTGAGAAACTGTACCTGACACCAGACTGGTTACACAATGGCTATCTGAAAAGGTAGAATGGAAATGTTATATGTATAAACAATGGAGTTTTATTCAGCCTTTATGAATGAAATTGTGTCATTTTCAGAAAAAATGGATGGAACTTGAAAACATTATGTTAAGTGACACAAGCCAAACTCAGAAAGCAAATGTTCCTGTGTTTTCTATCATATGTGGAAAGAGGAAAAGAAAATGAGGGGATCTCATGAAAATAGAAGAATTGAGGGAGATCAGTATAGGAGCATACTAGAGGGAAAGGAGGAAGGAGAATGATATTGACTGAAATATATTGAGAAATACTGGGGAATTATATTGGCCAAATTATGTTATTATGTTGTCTGCATGTATGAGTATATAACATTGAATCTCACCATTATGTGTAATTCTAGAGCACCAATAAAAATATGGAACAAAAGGGTAGTGAGGCTGGAGTTGTAGCTTAATTGTAGGCAAGCACTCTAGGCTTGCCTAGCATGTGTGAGGCACTGGGTTTGATTCTCAGCACCACATATAAATAAATAACAATAAAGACCCATCAACTCATATCTCTCTCTCTCTCTCTCTCTCTCTCTCTCTCTCTCTCTCTCGTCTATATAGACAGACAGACAGAGAGAGAGAGATAAAAGTGTTGGTGTGGCTGGGGTTGTAGCTTAGTGATGGAGCGCTCACTTAGCATGTGTAATACACTGTTTAGTTCTCAGCATCACATATAAACAAATAAATAAAATAAAGGCCCATCAAAAACTAAAAAATGTATTTTTAAAAAAAAAGGGGCTAGCAGGGTGTCATTCATTGGTGGATACTTGCCCAGCATATGAAAGACCTTGGGTTCAATTCCCAGTACTGAAAAAACAAAGAAAAAATAAAACAATAATCACAACAACACAAAGCTGGATACCAAATTAAATATGCAACATTAGTTCATTTCCTCATTTTTGTTTATATGAATATATATCCCATTAAAAATCTAAAGAATATTTTTTATTGTTGCTGATTTATGGCTTCTGATTCTTCCATGATGAATATGTATTATCTATGTATTGAAAAAGCCATAAAATCATTATTTTAAAAACAAATGCTGAATATTATTGATCTTGGAATAAAACCATGTAGTCACTTTCTAAAATATTCATTATTCCCAAATAGATTTTATATGATATTTGGGATCTTAACGGAGTTATAAAATTAACCAACTTTTCAAAGCATTTGCAGAATCATGCACACGGACAAATCTGTCACATTTTTTTGGTCTTTATTCCAACCCCCACTTATCACTTCAGGCCAATTTGTATCATTTCCCTGGCCTTCTCAGCATTTGTGACATTTTAAATTCCATCTGCAGATTTAATTTATGTGCTGTGTATTCACTCTTCCAAAGCACTAATAACTGGAGATATAAACTGGATGTAGTGCTCCCTGCTGCTCCACCTTGATACCTCCCACAACTGGACAGCTCCTTCTGCTTTACCTAGTTTTCAAGCCAGGCTGATTGAAACTGATTTTGCAAGTAAAATTCACTCAGACATTGCATCAAATGATTTATGAAGTCCATGCATCCGTGTGGTGTCCCATTAATCACAGACACTACAATAATTTATTTGTGTGCAGCAGTCCTTATAAATCAAATAAAATAAATTCCACAAGCACATATTCAGCTTTTGCAATAAGGTACATGGTATTATTCAGGGCACCAAAGGTACATGGTATTATTCAGGGCACCATCCACATAATGCAATGTTAGCAGACTTGCAGATTCCTGAGCTTGATCAAGCAACTAAAAATATGCTTTCATTTACTAATGCATGCCAAAGCTAAAGGAATTACTGCCTGTTCATACACTGAGTGAGTGAATTTCTTTAGGGGTCAGGAATCAAATTTTTTAATGAAAACTGATGTAAATAAACAGAACAAATGAGGTACAAAAATAAGATCAGTATGAAGATTTTGTTAACAAACAGTCCAGAATTATACCTTCAAATATTGAGCACTTGAATGTATTCACCATTTGGAGAGCTTCTTTCCATTATATTATAAAACAATTTTGTAAATTCTCATTTGAGACTGATCCACGTTTCACACAAAGAAAGCTTGTCTTCAGACATGGCACGTCCACTTCATTTGTGAATATGTTTCATGTCTTAAAAACAGTTCAAAATTATTACAGTCTGTGTCAATGTAGATCATATGTGTGTGAACATTTTTTCCAGAATTTTATTTATATATGATATTTTTTGTATAGTGATAGGATATAAAGTTAAGTATAAATATAAATAAAATGAGATTCTACCATGATTATTATCATATCATTCCTTTTTTAAAAAATCAACAATGCATCATGAATATCTTTACAGATACAATAAAAATGTGTGGTATCTGAGCTGGGAGTCGGGGCACACACCTATAATCCCAGTGGCTCAGGAGGCTGAAGAAGGAGGATCCTGAGTCCAAAGCCAGCCTCAGTAAAGGTGAGGCATGAAGCAACTCAGTGAGATTCTGTATCTAATTAAAATACAAACAACAAACAAAAAATAGGGCTAAGGATGTGGCTCAGTGGTCAAGTGCCCCTGAGTTCAATCTCCAGAACCATCCGCCCCACAAAATTATGATATCTGGATCAGGAATATATCCAGCTAAAACTTCATATATGTTGCCAAACTTCTTTCCAGAAAAAAAGGAACTGTGTTGTAGTACTATCAATAATTCACGAAAGTCCTTGTTGCCTCCAGCCTTGCCAGTCCTGGATATTGCCAGTCATTAAGGTTTTTGTGAATCTAATAGATGAAAATTGTTTTCTCACTATAATTTGCATGTCTTTGACTATATTTGCTTAAACTATTTTTGTATGTTTTTTTGTCATTTTTATTTCTTCTTTGGGGAATTAATTGATTTTGTATATTTCCATGAGGGACAATATTCATCAATTTTTTTGATTGAAGGAACTATTTTTATACTAAGCTAATGGTGTTTTAAAATCAAAACCAGGCTAGGAATCTAACAAGTCTAATTTTCTAGTATATTTATAATTGGATCAAAGGGCAGTTCCAAAAATATTTTGGGGAAATGTCAATATTCTTAGGAAATGGGTATATATATATATTGTCTCAAGGTAACATTACTTTGAAAAACAACACTATCTATAATTTTCTATTTGTTTAAATAAAACATTATAATTCTTTATGTTTGATGGAAAGCTTGTGCTCTGAAATCAGATACCCTATCTCCAAATCCTGACTCTCCGATTGATAACCTATAACCTGATCTAAGACAAGTTGCTTAACTGATTTGTGCCTAGTTTTCCTCATCTATAAAACCAAGATAATGGTCCCTGTTATGTAGAATTGTTTGGGGATTAAACAAGAGAATGTACATAAAGTCTGGGAACAATATACATAATCAACAAATAATAGTTACCATTAATTTCATTAACTGTAATAATATCTGGATTCATGGCCTGCTGAAACCTAAACCACCAATTTTATTTTTACACACACACACACACACACACACACACACACATATATATATATATATATATATACATATATATATATATATATATATAGTAGATGGACACAATACCTTTACTTATTTATCTTTTTTTCATATAATGCTGACAATCGAACTCAAAGCCTCATGCGTGCTAGGTGAGTGATCTACCACTGAGCCACAACCCTAGCCCCAAGTTTTACTTCCTGAAAGCATTTTTTAATGTGTGTTACACTGCATCATTGGCAAATAAACTGCTCTGATGATATGCTTAGAGTCTTAAACTTTATTTTAGTAACTAAAAAAAATAAAGTTTAGAATGAGAAACAAGAAACTCTCCCTTTAATCCTTTGATGGCTTCAGAATGTAACAATGTCAGAATAAAGATGTAAAATCTTCACACAGATCTGGACACTGACATGTACAGTTTCTGCCTCATCTAAGCAGGATTTAGCCTAGTAGTAAGATCAAGATGAGCTGGATGTTGGGGAGTTAAGAAAGACCTGTAAGCCCAGTTAGCCAGTAAGACTTGGGCGTACTCCTAGTTCTAAACAGGTAAATGGCCACCACCCTGATCAGCAACTAGGGACGTGGAAACACAGTGAAACCTAGCAGAGACATTTTGATGTGGAATATGATAAGCATTCCAGACTCCACGACCAACAAGCTGCTCCTGGATGGAAAGCAACATAGTGTCAACATGAAGTCACCAGAACCTTGACCTGAATCTTGACTCAGGCACATTGCCTATGGCCCTTTGGAATAATTAAATCATTTCTCTGAGCCAGTGTCTCTTCTGTAAAAAAAATATGTCTGATCATAACTTATGATGAGATTACTCTGAGGATTAAAAGAGATATCAAAAACATTTAACATATACTCAGGCTCATGTGTTCAATTAATGATTTCTAGAAAGCAGAGGAGACACTATGTTTAAGAACTAAACTGCATGGGTGCTGATCAAGCATTACAGATGGCTGACTAAAGAGGACAATTAAAAGTGACCCCCCACCCCCCAATGAACAGGAAAGTTGGACCAACCAATAAGAAGAGATGCAGCCCTGAACACCCTATTGGTACATATTGCTTCTTAAAGATGAGAAAGGAGTTTCTCATATTGAATAAAGATCCCAGAGTTGGGAGTTTGGAGCAAATATTCAGCAGAGCTCCATCTAGCAAGCCACATACACTCTGAAATCAGACAGAGGGAAAGAACTCAAAACTGCCTGGCCCTGGTGTAGCCTTCTGGCCCTGGGTGCTCCTAGGCTAGCCGCGGTGGCCACTGTGCTGGCGGGCGCTCTGAAAGAGGCGATTCTCCCATTTCTCTGGGTGCGCCCGGAACCAAGGCAAGCAGAGAAGCAGCGCCGAGCAGTAGCGCGTCAGGCTGCTGGAGGAAGAGGAGAAGGAGGGAAAAGATGAGGAAGAGGCGTGCAAGGGAGGAAGGGCCTGGCCGCCCAGGTGGGAGGAGGAGGAGGGGGATGGGGCCAGCCAGGCCGAGAGGGGTGTGGGGGCAGTCAATTAGGGGAGCGCTGCTGGGGGGGGGGGCGAGGTCTGGGGGATGAGGTAGGATGGGGGATGGCGCAGCCCGAGCAGCGGAGGCTCCAGCCATAAACAAGCACCTGGAGGAGCCCTGCAGGAGTGAGGCGAGCTGAGCGCACAGAGTAGACCCCTGGACCTTCTGCAGCGCCACCGCGCCCACTCCGCGGCTCAGGAGGCGGGACAGGCTCCGAGGCTGCGTAGCCGCTGCTGGCGGGCCAACTAGGAAGAGAAGACCGAGGAGGCGCCGCCAGCCCCGCCTGGAGCTCAGCGCGGCCACCGCAGCCGCCAGAAGTTTGGGTTGAACCAGAGCTGCCGGGAGGACACTTCCCCCCCCCATAAGATAAGAGAGAAATTTCAAGAAAGGCAGATGAGGCCAGGAGTGGTGGCTAATGCCTGTGATCCCAGTGACTCTGAAGGCTGATTTAGGAGGATCACAAGTTCAAAGCCAGCCTCAGAAATTAAGTGAGGCCCTACACATCTTAGTAAGACCCTTTCTCAAAATGAAAACAAAACAAAAAGGAGGATGGGGATGTGGTTCCGTGGTTAAGCACCCCTGAGTTCAATCCCCAGTACCAAAAAAAAAAAAATGCAGATTATAACATCTAAAGAAACAGTACATAAATGAGGAAAGAAAAGGGTCCGGAAGAGATTATTAGAGACCTTCTTCAGAGGATTTTCTTGGGTTGGTAAAAGCCAGATTGTAGAAGATCAGGGGGGGGTGAATGAGAAAGTAAATGAAGTGGAAACATCTAGGCTGGGAAAGGAAGGAGCAAGACAGAGGAGGCATGTGGGTAGATAAAAGGGTCTAAGAGACTTTGGGAGCTTTAGATAAGAAAGAATTGAACATTTTTCTTATATTGAGGAGAATAGTCTAACTAGACATCCCTGTCTAGTTATATACTAGACTATTCAACCTCCCGGTTGAAGACATATGAGATATGATTGAAATCCTTGAAGAATCCCTGGGAAGTCAACTAGGCTGGGAACGGTGGGATCACATGAAGAAAGATGAATCAACTTGGGAAAGAAGCTGGGCATTAGATAAAGTGGAAACATTAAGGGAAGAGGTAAAGGTACTTTATTTGTGATTGAGCTTTCTCTGACTTTGAAATTTGAGGCAGACTCATTGGGCAGACTACCTGTGAAAGCTGAAAGTTTGTAATCCTTGCTGAGGTGAATAGAGGAGGGACTCCCCAAAAATCCCTGTTGTCTGTGGCACACAACTCTCAGGTACTGAGCTTAGATTTGGTTTAAGGGCACTAAACTCTAACAATATTGTTTAATTCAAGTATTTTTTAACTGTGGGAGAATAATTCAACTTAAATATTTAAGACATCTGTTGCTTAAATACCTGTTGGAATGAAATGTGACCATTTCCCAAGATTGTTAATATTCTTATTTGTTACACAGCCCTCTATGTTAATATTAATTGCAAAATACTTTGTTTTCATATGTATGTTTTCTCAGCTTTTAATAATATACGTTTATCCTTTAAAATTAAAATTAATTCAACTTATTTGATTCAATTTATAATAGCTGATTGGTGTTGAGGTGCTGAGTGTAAGGCCAGGAGGTTTATGATTTAAAAAATGATCATACATTTAGAAAATTTGAAACTGATTTTGTTTTCATTAGGACCAAATGAAATTGCTGATAGCTCATCATTTTTCCCCTCCAAAAATGTTAACTTCACGTAGTTTAACCTAGCATATGTGTTATCTTTATTAGGAAATAAATACCTAATATTTTCCAAGTAAAAAATAACTACCCATCAGTTTAGAGAAGTTAATACACAAAATTCTAGTAAGGCATAGAATTATATACTAAGAAAGACATTTGGCATTATTTAGGCATTTACTTGTAAATCCGTTTGAAGGAATTTCTTAAAGGTATTTATTGTGATATTTTATATGCCATTTTCAATTTTCTGCTGAAAATTTCACCAAAATTATTTTTTATCTAAGATGAAGATCAAATGGAAAAAGAGTCCTGTCCAGTATTAGGAGAAGGACTTTACAGTTGTGGCCTCATTCCTGGAAAATCTCTTATGTTTGCAACTATGGAACTATTGATGTTCATTTTAGTTCAGCATATGCCACATCTGAGTACCAAGATGTCAGACTCTCCAAGTCACATAGCCACTAAAACCCGGCTGTCAGAAGAAAGTGCTCCTCTGGTGTCAGCCACAGTCACCATTCTCTCTGATTTACAGTCCCTTTGTTCACCTGCTGGTACAGTATTGATCAGTATTTCAAAATGCATTATAAGCAGTAATGAAAGTGATCTTGCCTTGAATTTTAAACACTTATAATTTATTTTTCTCTTAAATCTCAAGTGTGAAATGAGAGGTCAGTCTTTTAAAAAGATTTATGTACTTTTAAGATCCTATAATGATTAAAGATTCAAAAAATGAAAGACCTAAGCTGACTTTTCAGATATGTTTCAAACAAGACAGAACTGCAGACTGGGAAGATAGTAAGGTAGAATTACAAAGCTCATTATTTTCTAATCTGGTTGACATTCATGAGCAACATTGAAAAGCTAAAGAATTTCAGAGGAGAGTGACAGCCATCTCTAAGGAGTATCTAAAGAAATCATGACTAGTAAATATAATAGATATTGAAAAACTGTTGTATGGAAGCAAACTTTCCTTGTTTTGCTGGAAAGTAAAAATAATTATTAGTAAACATACTGGTAAATTTCAGTATAACCAAGGGACAATTTTTTGATTCTTACAGTTACCCTACATGTGTAAAAAGAATGACTTTCTCTCCTTGGAGTTTTGTAGGAAGCTACCTATAAGAATAGTGAAGGGATTCTTTTGTTAAATGTGTGGTTGATTTTTTTTTAGTTGTAGTTGGACACAATATCTTTATTTCATTTATTTTTATGTGGCGCTGAGGGTGAAACCCAGCACCTCGAACATGCTCAACCACTGAGCCATAACCCCAGGCCCCCCCACCCCCACCACCATGGTTGAATTTTTATCCACAAATTCTGGGATTCTATAATTTCTTCTTTGCTTACCTCAGTAGTCTTCTCATTTTTCTGGCTTGATTAGGCTGCCTTTAGTACACTGAAGTTTAATTATATATTTTAGAATTACTAATAAGATTCACCAGGTAACTTAGATGCTTCTCAATGTATATGGTAGTTTTCTCTTTCTGTTTTTCTATCTTCTTTCTCATTTTAATTATGAAGGGCATGGACTACTAAATAGGTGAAATATTAGCAGTAACAAAATGGCTGGGTTGGAAAAAGAAAATATCAGTTCTCTCTTCTCTAAAATAAATGGCAATTTCTTATGTTCTTTTTCAAACATTGAATTATAGTAAAAGTAATGTAGCAAATTTTATATAAAAACAAAGAAAATAAATAATATGAAACCATAGTCAGCCAGGCATGGTGGCATGCACTCTAGTCCCAGCTATTCCAAAGGCTGAGGCAGAAGGATCACTTTAGCCTAGGAATGTGGGGCCAGCCAGAGAAACAAAGTGAGACCCTGTCTAAAGGAAGAGGGGAAAAAAAGACAAACATAATTAATTGTAAAAAAAAATAAGGAATGGAAACTTCTACAGTGGCATTGAGTAGTTATGAGGTAATCTGATTTGTTTTTATATTAGGATGTATGCCAATCCTGCCTACAATTCTGTTCTTAATTGCAAGAATATTAAAAGACACAGCAATAAAGTCTGCAGACAATCAGGTTCCTCTACCAGTCAGTGCAGCTCTTCAAGGGATTAAAAGTATCGTGACACTTTCAATGGCCAAAACTGACAGCTCTAATTCATAGCACTCTTGCATGTATCCTGGAATATTCAAGACCAGGTAACCTGTCAGAGTTTTTTAAAACTTTTGATCTGTTCAGATATCTATCTGTTCCCTAATTAATTAATTATTTAAGTATTCTAATCAGAAAATTGCTGTATAACATTGAATTAACTCAGAGAGGTGCATTAGTCACATTTTTTGGATTTGAAGTTTCAATAACTCTGTCTGAATTATTGACTTTAAATATCTTTGTCTTAGAACTTTCATATATACTGGAAAGTTTAAAAAAAAGATATGATATATACCCAGAATTGACATGTGTTAGTATAATTGATATAAAATTGGAAAGAAGTTCAAGTATCTGTCACCTAAATGGAACCATAAACTTGGTATTGATATATTTTATTCCAGAAATTTCCCTATTATAAATTATATTTTCTATGTTAATATGTATCAATTATTTTAACAAATATACTTAGTTTATATATATGTATATATGCATTATATAGAAAGTGAGATAAGTAACCATGAATGATATATATTTTTGTACTATTTAATTTACATAAGTAATGTTATAATATCCCATTCTACTTTTTTTCCCTCTGTAATTAATTTTTGGTTCTATTAATGTAGATAAATAAAACCTTCATTCATTCTTAACTCCTATGTAGCTTTACATCACATTTATTTGTTCAATTATTCATTCCTGTCAATGGGTATTTTTGCTGTTTTTAGTTTCTCCCAATTAAAAACGTTGGATTGATTTTGCATGTGTGCCGTGAGAAATTTTCTAGGGTATATATCTATAAGTGGAATTGATGGCATATATTAACTTCCATTTTATCAGACATCGCCAAATTGTTCTCCAAAGTAGCCAAGTGAATTATCACTCACATCAGCAGCATAAGATGATCTTTGTTTCCCCATATCCTGACCAATACTTGGTATTATTTGGTTTCCAAATTTTGTTATATGATGGTTAATATGTCCTATCATGTTGCTTTAATTGTTACTTCTCATTTTCCTAATGAATATAAGTATTTTTCATGTTTGTGTTTCATTTGGAGGGAAATCCTTAGTCATGTTTTTGTCCATTTTCTTCTGTGTTTGGCTTTTTCTCTCAAGTTTTTTCTTTTTTGGCTATAAAGAAAATGTAGAAGAACTAAAAAAAAAGAATAATAAGGAAATATTTGTCCTGTTGCCTAATACAAAAATTCCACATAATTTAAAAATGTTTAGTAGCCCAGGAATCAGTGGATGGGACAGTAGAACAGAAGAGATTTGTATAGAAGACACATGTATTTTAAGCAAATAAACAATAAATATCATTTATTCATGATTCTTCAAATGGGTGTACCAATTAACTGTTTGAGAAATAAATTCTCATTATCCCTTCATCTTATATCATGATTTAAAATAAAAATGAGATAAATTTAAATGGTAATATAAAATGTTTAAAATAAGAAAACAAAGAAAATACAGATGAGCTTTATTTGGCAGAATGGCAAAAGACTAACTATAAGTCAGTGAGAGATACTGCAGAGGAAATATACATATACATAGACTGATATATTGGCCTATGTAGACATCAAAGCATCTTACATTGAAAAGTATCTGAAAAACTAATAATAATATCTATGTCACTGTTTATTCTATTAACAAATAAAGAGGTCTTATAAGAGAATTAATAACCAATAGAAGAAAGAACAAAGGAAAGAAGGCACATTAGGTAAAAGTGGTGGTGCACGCCTGTAATCCCAATGACTAGAGAGGCTAACACAGGATTGCCAGTTTGAGACCAGCTTCAGTGACTTAGTGAGGCCCCGAGCAGCTTAGTGAGACCCTGTCTCAGATTTTAAAATAAAAAGGACTGGGGATGTGGCTCAGTGATAAAGTAGGTTAAATTCCCAATACCAATTAAAAAAAGAAAAAAGAAAGAAAATGCATACTTGGGCTATATGTAGCTCAGTGGTAGAACAATTGATTAGCATGCATGAGGCACTAAATTTAATCCATAGTACCACACACACAGAATGCATACTCTTTGGCCTTGTTAATTAAAAAATTAAATTCAAAATTATTTATCATCAATACATTTATTTTACAATAATAAAATGTGTTATAAATATATTTGTCAGTGGGAAAAATTATTCATGATGATATATTAGTTTGAATTATATGTCCATTTTATCTGTTATATATCATATTTTTAAGCAAACATATATATAATTAACTTAGACCAGAAGAAATTAAGTCAAAACCTAGAAATTAAATCTAAACTGTCACTGGATGGTAGAATTACAAGTTTTATTTTCTTATTTTCTTTTCCATATGCTTTTTATATTTTGAATAATGTACAGATATTTAGAATGTGATTTTTTTAAAAAAATCATGTATAAGGGAAAAACTTTAGTTATATTAATGTAACTGAAATTATTTTAGCTTTATAAAGTGTTAATATTTTGCATCTTAACATAGATTTTAACAAACTTAAAAAGATTAAATGCCTCATATATGAATGTATGTGCAGATTGATAGATAAATAGAAATATCAGGAAGAAGAAATGCTTAAGAATTTGCTATAAGTAGTTTAGTTTTAATTTTGTTGAGCATATCTAGAATACACACACACACACACACATATATAAATATATATATATATATATATATATATATATATATATATATATATATATAAAATGTAGTTGGACACAATACCCTTATTTTATTTTATTTTTAAGTGGTGCTGAGGATCAAATCCAGTGCCTCGCATGTGCTAGACACTCTATCACTAAGCCCCAGCCCTAGCCCTACAATATCTTTATTTTTTATTTTATTTTTTCTATGTTGTGCTGAAGATTGAACCCAGTGCCTCACACATGTGAGGCAGGCACTCTACCACTGTGCTTCAGCCCGAACCCTAAATTGTCAATTAAAAAAAAATTTTTTTAGTTGTAGAGGGATACAATGCCTTTATTTATTTATTTTTTTAAGTTTAATTTTATACAGTGCTGAGGGTCAAACCCAGTGCCTCACATGTGCTAGGCAAACACTGTACCACTGAACCACAACCCCAGACCTAAATTGTCAACATTAACAGAAAGTGTTTGCTATTTTATCAAGCTGGTTCATTATATGAAGTGAATTTGAAGGTCTGATAATACAATTAACTTGCCTAAGATATTCTGTCCAGAGCTGAACTCACAGGAGGTATACTTATGAATGAAGGATCAAAGCCATGGGAATATTTATATAGTATAAGGCTAGCAATTCCCTTAATTCTTTTTTTAAAGATAGAGAGAGAAAGGAGAGAGAGAGAGAGAGAGAGAGAGAGAGAGAATTTTTTAATATTTATTTTTGGTTTTCGGCAGACACAGCACCTTGGTTTTTATGTGGTGCTGAGGATGGAACCCGGGCTGTAAGCCTGCCAGGCGAGCGCGCTACCGCTTGAGGCATATCCCCAGCCCCCCTTATTTCTTGCTTAAGAAAAAAAAATTATAATGAAGAATTTCCATTTGGAAACCCTACTTCTTTACTCTAAGAGCTGAGATATTTTATTTTAAAATATGTGTATGTGTATTTATGTGGACATACATACACATGTACATAAATCCCATCAAGAATGCTGCAAAACTTTTTTTTCACTTTTAATCCTTTGATTTTTGAAATAAATTTCAAACTGAATTTTTTTTTAGAGAGAGAGAGAGAGAATTTTAATATATTTTTTTAAATTTTAGGTGGACCCAACATCTTTGTTTGTATGTGGTGCTGAGGATCGAACCCCGGGCTGCACACATGCCAGGCGAGTGGGCTACCGCTTGGGCCACATCCCCAGCCCGTCAAACTTAATTTCAAGTGTAGAAAACACCAATATACCCTCCTCCTAGATTCACCAGTTAACATTTTGCCTCAAGGATTTATTATTATCCACATAACCCTTATACCTTTATTTTTTTAAAAAAAATTTAGTTATACACGGATACAATATCTTTATTTTGTTTATTTATTTTTATGCAGTGCTAAGGATAAAACTCAGTGACTTACATGTGGGAGGCCAGTATTCTGCCACTAAGCAACAACTTCAGCTTCTGTACCTTTATTATTAATTTTGCTGAACCATTTGAAAATATGTTGAAGTCATCATAACTCTTTAAATACTTCACAGATTTCCTAAGAACAAGAACATTCCTTACATGATAATAGAAGAATTATAAAATTTAGGCAATTTCACATTGATAAAATGCTGTTATTATTCATATGCATATTTTAAATGTCCTAATCATGACTTTTATAAAACTTTTTCTTTTCCTTAGTTGTCATATTTCTTTAGTTTTCTTTAATCTGGGATAGTTCCTCAGGCTTAATCTTTTGTGATATTAATGTTTTTTTGTTTGTTTGTTTTTAAGTTGTAGTTGGACACAATACCTTCGTTTTTATTTATTTATCCACTAGTTTTTTATGTGGTGCTGAGGATCCACGTGGTAGGCGGGCACTCTACTGCTGAGCCACAATCCCAGCCCCATGACATTAATATTTTTGAAGAGTGCAGGCCATCTACTTTTGTAGAATGTTTCAGAATTTTGAGTTATATATTTTTTTCTTTACTTTTATGCATTTTTGGAAAAATACTATATAAATATTGTTATGTCTTCTCAGAGCCTTATATAAGAAAGCATATAATGTTGCTTTGTCTCATTATTGGGAATCTTAACTTTAATGACTTCGTTAAGATCGTATCTGCCTTGTTTCTCCACTATACAGTTGTCATTTCTCCCTTTTTTAACTAACAAGGAATCAATGGGGAGATATTTTGAAACTACCTTAATTGTTTGCTGTCTATCTAACTTGCACACAGTGGTTTTAGTATCCAGTTTGCCTGAATTATTTATAATTACATGTTTCAAAATGGTAACATTTTAATTTATTTTCTTGATAAACTTTGATTAATGTTAGGAGCAGGAGAGAGTTGTTGAAGATTAAATTTCCAAAAGTTTTGGAAATGGCACTTTTTTTCCATTTTTCATTTTCAGAAGATTCTGTGTCCACACCTGATGAAGTTAGCATGCTGACAGCAATTGCACCCTTCCTGTGGTCTGCTGTAGTGAAATAATAGGAGTTCAGTCATTACAGAATGGCTGCATGAACACATTTAAAAATGCATTAAATTCATGTGACCCATGGGTAAGTTACACCTAAGCAAACATTCCACTTTATCAGGAGAATATCTGGTTGATTCACTAAAATGTGTTATATATAAGGAAAACCTAAATATTTACAGTAAGAGTTTTAAATGGAAAAACTAGAAAATATCACTGGGTTTAACTATAAAAGAAACACATTTGTATGTTTACTTAAATATGCAGAAATTCTCTAATATCTTTGATTAGTTCTCAGCCATATTAGGAGAGATTTTCAGGGTTTCCAATATTTATTTAAATGATACTCACTACATTAATGTATAAATTTATTATTACATGTTTTAATAAGCCTATTCAAAACTTGTTTGTTTAGAAAACATGTTTTATTATTTTACAGTGGTGAAGTCTTAAGTTATGATTATCAAATCTTCTGCGTATCAGGAAAAATAAAACAACTTAGGAACATTCCTAGCCCCCTAGCTCCCTGAATCAGGGTCTTCAGAGTTGTGACTCAGGAATCTGTATTTTTAAAATGCTCCCCAGGTATTTCTGATGTCAGTGAAGTTTGGCAATTTGTATTCTACAAATTGCTGAAACAATTTTATTCCACTATTTTCCCCCAATACTTATAACTTTTCTTCCTATCCTTCTTCCTTTTTAAAAAAATAATTATTCATATGAAGTTTTTCTAATCTAAAAGCCAGTGAGACTTTATTTTCTATGGCTACAAAACTTAAATTGGTATAAAGAATTATTTTGAGAGATTCCGATTTTTTTGAGAGGTTTATTCAGTTAGCTTATTGAAAGAAAGTTCCATTACTCTCTTTCATTTCTCTTATACGGAAAATAACATTTATATTTTCATTGTGCTGTATTACATACATATTAAGATGTAATGTGATTGTAGAGCAGATAAGAACTATCATGTGTTAATTGATTGAATGATCTCCTTACATAGGTTCAAGCCAAATGTTACCAGCTTCTCCTCTCAGTCTTCCAGCATTCCAACCATGCCCTTTCAACTCCCTACATCCATTCATTAGCCCCCATAGTGGTTGAAAAGCTTAAAGCTGTTGAAAGAAACAGACCAGCCAGTAACAATGAACTTTTGGCTGTTCAAGAGGGAATTAAAGTTCTTGAAACATTGGTTGCTCTTGGTGAAAAACAGAACAGTAAGTATTTTTAATAAAAAGCCATTACTCCAAAATGAAGACCTGTATTAGACATAAATCTTATTTGATATTGGACATAGGCATTTTCAACAGTAAGTTTACTAAGGAGCAATTACTGTCTGAAAGCATAATATATTTGCTTATGTTAGTAACATAATGCATTGAATTGATTATTTTTATGAGCAGAAATTCTTTTTTTTTCTTTTTTAAATTTTTATTGGTTGTTCACAACATTACAAAGCTCTTGACATATCATATTTCATACATTAGATTGAAGTGGGTTATGAACTCCCAATTTTACCCCAAATGCAGATTGCAGAATCACATCGGTTACACATCCACAATTTTACATAATGCCCAATTAGTAACTGTTGTATTCTGCTGCCTTTCCTATCCCCTACTATCCCCCCTCCCCTCCCATCTTCTCTCTCTACCCCATCTACTGTAATTCATTTCTCTCCTTGTTTATTTTCCCATTCCCCTCTCAACCTCTTATATGTAATTTTGTATAGCAATGAGGGTCTCCCTTCATTTCCATGCAATTTCCCTTTTCTCTCCCTTTCCCTCCCATCTCATGTCTCTGTTTAATGTTAATCTTTTCTTCCTGCTCTTCCTCCCTCTCTGTTCATAGTTGCTCTCATTATATCAAAGAAGACATTTGGTATTTGTTTTTTAGGGATTGACTAGCTTCACTAAGCATAGTCTGCTCTAGTGCCATCCATTTCCCTGCAAATTCTATGATTTTGTCATTTTTTATTGCTGCATAGTACTCCATTGTGTATAGATGCCACATTTTTTTATCCATTCATCTATTGAAGGGCATCTGGGTTGGTTCCACAGTCTAGCTATTGTGAATTGTGCTGCTATGAACATCGATGTGGCAGCATCCCTGTAGCATGCTCTTTTAAGGTCTTCAGGGAATAGTCCGAGAAGGTCAATAGCAGGGTCAAATGGTGGTTCCATTCCCAGCTTTCCCAGGAATCTCCAAACTGCTTTCCAAATTGGCCGCACCAATTTGCAGTCCCACCAGCAATGTACAAGAGTACCCTTTTCTCCACATCCTCGCCAGCACTTGTTGTTGTTTGACTTCATAGTGGCTGCCAATCTTACTGGAGTGAGATGGTATCTTAGGGTGGTTTTGATTTGCATTTCTCTGACTGCTAGAGATGGTGAGCATTTTTTCATGTACTTGTTGATTGATTGTATATCCTCCTCTGAGAAGTGTCTGTTCAGGTCCTTGGCCCATTTGTTGATTGGGTTATTTGTTATCTTATTGTCTAATTTTTTGAGTTCTTTGTATACTCTGGATATTAGGGCTCTATCTGAAGTGTGAGGAGTAAAAATTTGTTCCCAGGATGTAGGTATGAGCAGAAATTCTAAATGAATTACTGATGACATTTCAACATACTGAGTTTTAAATTTTTTGGGAATACATCCTTTAAGACTGAGGAAAAATACATATGTCCTTTAGATTTTTAAAAATATTTTTTTAGATGTAGTTGGACACAATATCTTTGTTTTATTTGTTTATTTTTATGTGGTGCTGAGGATCGAACCTAGTGCCTCGTACTTGCTAGGCAAGCGCTCTACCAGTTTCAGTTGAGTTGACTCAACTGAAAATTATTTTAACTATTAAAGGCAGTAAGATCAGTGCTGGGATTACACAATGAATTAGATTTAGAACTCATCTTTATGAAGTTCACAGTAGTAAAATAAAAATACACATAAAATTATATTGATTTTTCTAACATGCCATACTGTCAGTGATAAATTTTCTACCAAAATAACCTATGTATTAATTTATTACTAATTTCAACTAAATTTATCAATTTCTCTAAAACAGTTGTCTCTAACTTTCTCAATTTTGACACTCCTTCCATGCATATATTAGTAATTGCCTCTTTTTCTTTCTCCCCATAATCTGCGAATCATTAATCATCAGATCAAATGAATTTGTCTTTTACATTCATCTGTTCATTTTTCTCTTCTGCTATCATAGTTCTAGACTATAGATTTTTAGAAGGGAGTTATTGCAATGGACTTCCTTTCTTTTCATTTTTTCTTTCTTCTCCTTTTCTTTCCCTCTTTTCCTCTGTTCAGGGCTTTGTGGACCTTGTACATGCTAAAGCTTATGCTTTATCACTGAGTATCAACTCCAGTCCTGCAATAGATTTTCAAAAACCTCTACTACCTTTCCAGTTTCCTGTGAAAAATTTTTAAGAGAAAGAGTATTTGCAAATGAGATAATTAAGAAAAAGTTGAGGGCTGGGGTTGCGGCTCAGTGATAGAGCACTTGCCTAGTGCATGTGACGCTTCAATTCTCAGCACCACATAAAAATAAACAAATACATAAATAAAGATATTGTGTCCATCTACAACCAAAAATTTTTAAAAAAGCAATTGAGTGATAGTGTTGAATGACAGGATAAAAGGTTATAACTCTCTTGACAAGGATGGAAGAGCCATTGGGCCAGACAGTAGGCATTAGATTAAGACATTGCCACTTTCTTCTATGACATCTAACCATCATTTTTTCAGAAAAATAGAAGGGACATTGGAAGAGTAGAAGTGTGCTTTGCAGGTAGGGGGACACATTGGAGAGGAAGGAGTCAAGGGGAAGGGGAAGAACTGGGGAATGTAGTTAACCAAATTATTCTAAGGACATTTATGAATATATCACAGTGCATTCCAATTTATATGTAACTATAATGCATCAAGTGAAAAATAAGTCCATAGAAGGAAGACCAATAGAAAAGAGGAAGGGAACCAGAGAGAAAGCAAAGGAAAGGGAAGAGGTAAGGAGTATTAGGATTGAAATGGAGAAAACTATGTTACTTCTTTTATGAATATGTCAGAATGAACTCTCCTTTTATGTATAACTATAATCCACTGAAAAACAAACTTTAAAAAATCAAGGATAAAACAAATTCAAGAATTGAAAATTCATGCAGTGGCTCTGGAGGCTGAGACAGGAGAATTGCAAATTCAAAGAAGCCTAAGCAACTTAGTGAGGCCATGCTTCAAAATAAAAAAATATAAAAAGGGCTGGGGATGTGCTCAGTGGTTAAGTGCCCCTGGGTTCAATCTGTAGTACCAAAAGAAAGGAAAAAGAAAATTTACCCCTTTGGAATCATATCACTCAATATAAAGGTAAGTCTAAAAATGTTGTTGTCAAATTAATATATTTATTCATTTATTTGAAGGTACCCTCCTAATGGATGTTCTATTAATTAATAAGATTCATTTTCCTGTGTGTGTGTGTGTGTGTGTGTGTGTGTGTGTGTGTGTGTATGTGTGTGTGTGGTACTGACATTGAACAGGGCCTTAAGCACACTAGACAAGCATTCTACCACTGAGCTACACCTGCACTGTGTTTAGCCTTAGATTTTAATTTTTTTAAAAAGCCAGCTACTTATTCTACCTTTTAAAAGTCTTGGTATAATAAAAAACATTTGTAATCTGAATAAAGCTGTCCAAGGCTATAAAATGACTTCGCATATTATAAAATTCCTCTATTTAAAGTGTACAATTCAGTTGTTTTATTATAATCACAGGGTAGTACAACTCTCACTATAGTCAATTTTGAACATTTTAATTATTCCCAAAAGAAAATCCATATTTTTTACCTGTCATCTCACAATTTTCCATTTCCCATCAGCCTTAGGCAACTGCTAATCTACTTTCTGTCTCTATAAATTTTCTACAGTGGTATTTCATATAAGTGAAATCATATAATATGTGGTCTTTTGTGACTGGTTTTTTATCTGTGCAAAATATTTCAAGGCTCATCCATGTTGTAATGTGAATCAGTAATCCATTACTTTTTATGGCTGAATAATATTCCATTGTATATATGCCACATTTTATCATCAACTGATATATTTTATGAGTTGAAGGACATTTGGTTACTTTCACTTTTTGCCTGTTATGAATATGATATTCTGAATAATTATGTACCAGTTATTGTGTGTGTGTGTATTTGTATACTTATATATACATATTTTTTTTTTGTTTTGGGTACTGGAGATTGAACCCAGTGGTGCTTAACTACTTAGCCATATCCCCAGCCTTTTATATGTTTTATTTTGAAGCAGCATCTCACTAAGTCCTCAGGGCCTCACTAAATTGCTGAGGTTGGTCTTGAAATTTCTATCCTCCTGCCTCAGCCTCCTGAGTCACTAGGATTACAGGTGCACACCACCATGCCCAGCTGGATACATGTTTTAATCTTTTGAGTATATCCCTAGGAGTGGAAGTGCTGACTCAAATAGTAACTTTATTTTTAACTTTTTAAGGCACTGCAAGACTGTCTTCTAGTCTCATTTTTTTGCACACATGCATGTGTACACATATCTCCTTTTCACTTATCTATTTATATATTTATTTCTGCCTTGGCTATATTTTGCTGTTCTTGGTACCTCTCAAACTTTTCCCATCATTACCCTTTTCAGGGTAGACTGCATCATATCTTAGTAAAGTCTCTCTTCCCCTCCTCCCTGCCTCTCTTCTTTTCTTTCTCTCTCTCTCTGTTAGTACATCTTTATTCTTTCTCTAAATATTGTTAAGCCATTGATAACTTAAATTCTAATTATCTGCAATCAACTATCAAAGGAAATTCTTTTTGATGCTTTGTATTTATTAATATTTCCCCAGCCCATGAGATTTTTACAACCCAAAAAATCATATCTATTTAGATTATAAACATCCAGTGTCATATAGCTAAAAGAAGAAGCAGCATCATAGCCAGTGAATTCTGAAGCATGATCTAAGTAGTTTAAATAGCATAAGCAATAAAGTATCTTCTGTTTGCTTTCCAAATTCTCATTAATCAATATTATAGGTTTGGCTTCTCAATTTATCTAGAGAAAAATAAGCTCTGAAGTCAGGCATTCCTGTTCTGAATAGATTCTACTATTCACAGGGATAAAATACAGGACCACATCTACAAAATGAGTGGAAAATTTACTAGGTATTTTTTCTTTGATCTTTTACTTATCTAAAAAGTACATCTGTCTTCATAGTTATCTGCTTATTTTTATCAAGAGTGAATCTTTGGATAATCCTTTAATATTGACAAATAATAATAATATTAAGTTTGATAAATTGTCTTTACATGTGTGTAAAATTGTTGTTACAGTATGACAGCATAAAACATCAAATATTTCATGCAGGCACAGAAATTGTAAAGTATTCCAGATCATGGGGCTTGGGATGTGACTTAGTGGTAGAGAGCTTTCCTAGCACATGTGAGGCACTGGGTTTGATCCTCAGCCACATAAAATAAATGATTAAATGAAGTTGCAAAAAAAATATTGCAGATCATTAACTATCAATAAAAGCTGCCACTTCTTGGCTGGGGCTATAGCTCAGTGGTAGAGCGCTTGCCTAGCAAGCATGAGGCCCTGAGTTCAATCCTCAGCACCACATAAAAATAAATAAGATAAAAGCTGCCATTTCTGTTGAATGCCAGACTTGTGTTAGACACTTTATATTCATCATGTCTTCCGTTCAAACAGTACTGAATGATGGATATAATTAGCCAATTTCCAAAACATTTAATTTATGAAATAACTATTTAATTATATGCATTAATATTCCTCACATTTGGGGGGGTGGGTATCAGGGATTGAAGTCAGGGATGTTTAACCACTGAACCACACCCCCACCTCTTTAAAGAATTTTTTAAATTTTTTTTTTATTTTGAGACAGTGTGTCACTAAATTTCTGAGGCTGACCTTGAACTTGCAGTCCTCCTGCCTCAGCCTCCCGAGTCAGTGGGATTACCAACCTATGCCACCATACCCAGCTACACATTTTCTTCATTCTTAATTGGAATTTTTATGTTTGTGTAAGAAATGGCTAAAGTATAGCTATAAATAAATTTCTTTCCTTAATACTTTCCATCAGATGGGTTATTTTAAAAACCTGATTTAATCATTATAAGTTCATCTCTAGTTCTTTCTTATACAGCTCACAGAATTTTACTTAAGTAAGAATTTTATATATCAATCATAACTATCCCAGGTTTTTATAAAAATTATCCTAAGCCAGCATGTGATAATCATGTCTACCAGTGACAAGTTACAACTACTCTTTCTTTCCCATTTACTCTATTCTTTTCCCAAAGAGGAATTTGTTTACACCCTTTGTCTGATATCCAAAATTCTCTGTCTCTGTCATTGGAACTCATGGCTTTCTACCTCAGTATGTTCTCATACCTATAATGTCTTTTTCCCTACCCTACTACTGTCAATTCTACCCAAAGAATCCATAGAAATTTAAGTGGACTTCTTCGAGTATTCTAACTTCCATTATTGATACTTTCTTCCTTTCTTTTTCCTTTGTTTTTGATTATTTTCTTTACCTCTTTTTTCATTTCACATTATTTCAAGTTAGAGAGAAAAATGGCTTTTGTTTTATTTGTGAAAAAAAGGGCTTTAATCTTTTTGTTGGTTGGTTGGTTGGTTGGTTGATTGGTTGGTACTGGGGATTGAACCCAGGGGTTTTTACCACTGAGCTGTATTGTCAGCCCTTTTTAATTTTAATTTTGAGTCAGGGTCTTGTTAAGTTGCTGAGTATTTTTGCCGAGGTTGCTGAGGTGACCTTGAACTTGGGATATACTTGCTTCAGCCTCTGGAGTTGCTGGGATTACAGGATAGTGCTACTATGCCCAGCAAGGGCTTTAATCTTGTCCAATGAGCATATAAAGAGACTCAGAGGAAAAAGGAAAGTCAATTTTATATCTTGTTATGAATTAATTTATTTCAATCATTAAGTTTACATTCAGCAAAATTTTGGAAAAATTCCCAGAACCCACCAACCAGAACAAATGTTAATATTTGACTTTATTTATTTCCATAGTTGCAATCATCCTACATAGTGGATGTTGTATCTTGCTTTCCTCTATTTATTTTATAAGAATTTCCCCCATACTACTACTCTGAAAATATAAGAGGGATTTAGCAATGACATTTTGATGGCTGGCTACTTAATGTTGGATGTGCCATTATTCATATCCTGTATATGGACACTTTGTTTCCAATTTTTACATTTCAATAAGTAATGTTGCATTTGACTTTTGAAAAGTCAAACTTAGTATAATATTTTTTTAGGATAGATTTCCTAAAAGGGTTATAAAAATATGACCGTTTTCTAGTCCTACCAGGGACAAAAAAAAAAAAAAAAAAAAAAAAAAAAAAAAAAAAAAAAAAAAACCAGACTTGAATTTTGATAGATTGTTGAATCTTTAGAATGTAATTTTTTTTAAATAAACAGATTTGAAAATGAAACTGGGTCACTCTTTTCCAAACTCCAAGAAAATAATATAAAGGAGACCTTTTACATTGCCAAATATTTTGATATAACGAAGTGTTATATTTTTTTAATGGCATTTTAGTTGAGCAGCAAGTAGAAAAGTTAATGGAGTTTGGCCTGTTTTTAGTGAATACTAAATTTTTGATAGTACTGTTTTGAATACTGTGAACCCCAGTGTGTATACATAGGAGGTGGAGAAGGGTAGAGAATGTCAAGGACAATGACAAACTGATGTTCATTTAAGCCAAGTGATTTAGAGGAACTCAGGTTTGAAAAGAACCATATGATCATTAATTTTTAGGTAGGAGGTCCAGGATAGCCCACCTGCATAAACAGGTCAGTATGTCACATGTTTTCCAAATTACTTAAAAATGAGTTTCCTGGGGCTGGGGTTGTGGCTCAGAGGTAAAGAGCTTGCCTGGCATGTGTGAGGCTCTGGGTTCCATCCTCAGCACCACATAAAGTAAAATAAAGACATTGTGTACACCTATAACTAAAAAATAAATATCAAAAAAAGTTTCCTAAGCTGTAAAATAAAAATGGAGCTGGGTGTGGTGGCTCACACCTGTAATCCCAGTGGATCTGGAAGCTGAGACAGGAGGATTGTGAGTTCAAAGTCAACTCAGCAACTTAGTGAGACTCTAACTCAGTAAGACACTATCTCAAAATAAAAAGTGCTGGCCCAGTGGTTAAGAGCCTCTAGGTTCAATCCCTAGTAAGCCACCTGCTCCTCAAATGGATTGCCTTATGACAGTGCTTTTATTCACACTGGACACATGAATAAGGAGAACTTGAATTCCCCTTTATCAAAAAATTTTGTGATATGATTCCCCAAGGCCACCGCCGCCGCTGTCATGGTAGCCACCGTCCGGGGGTGCAGCAGATCGCCGGAGAGCGTCTGCGCGGAGCTTCAGTGCAGCCCTGGCGGGACCGCAGCAACCGCCAGAGCGCTAGCAACAAATTCCAGGCTGGAGGAGCCACTGCCCTACGCGCCTGCTGCCGGCGCGCCCAGATGGTCTACGTTTCAAGTTCATCGAAGATTAAATTGATGTTTATGGGCTGATCTGGAAACCTAAAAGCAATTTGTTTTTCTAAATCTATAAGAAAATATGCACAATTTCCCATCAACCGACTTAAAAAAGGGGTTTTAGAACACAACCCAATGTATGAAGTACCATCTTGAAGATGGAATTATGAATATGGCAGCTTTTCTACGGGGCTTTGAAGAAAGGGGCATTAAGACCGACAGGCCTGAGGACCAGTTAAGTAAAGAGAAAAAGAAAATTCTGTTCTCCTTCTGTGAGGTGTGCAACATCCAGCTGAACTCTGCAGCCCAGGCCCAGGTCCATTACAATGGCAAATCCCATCGCAAACGAGTGAAGCAGCTGAGCAATGGGCAGCCCCGGCTTCCAGCCCAGAGCTCAAGGACACTGCTGGTCAGCCCCAGCCCCAACACCAGCACAGGCAGTACATGCCATACTACTACCCTTCCTGCTCTTGTGCGCACTCCTACTCTGATGATGCAGCCTTCACTGGATATCGAACCATTTATGTCTTTTCCAATGGACGGTAGTTCGGCTGTTGGGCTCTTTCCAAATTTTAACACAATGGATCCTGTGCAAAAAGCAGTCATTAACCACACATTTGGAGTATCCATTCCCCCAAAGAAGAAACAAGTTATTTCTTGTAATGTCTGTCAGCTTCGCTTTAACTCAGATAGCCAGGCCGAGGCCCACTACAAAAGAAGTAAACATGCCAAGAAGGACAAAGCACTAGAGGCAACGAAAAATAAACCCAAAATGGTTTCTTCCAAGGACAGCGCAAAGGCTAATCCCAGCTGCTCCATCACTCCAATCACAGGCAACAGCTCTGACAAATCCGAAGATAAAGGAAAGCTGAAAGCCAATAGTTTCAGTCAGCCATCATGCTCTGAAAGTGGCTCATTTCTCCTCAAATCTGGCACAACTGCCCTGCCACCTGGGACAACCAAAAGCACAAATGGAGCACCAGGGTCTGTTGCTGAATCCGAAGAAGAGAAAGCCAAAAAATTGCTTTATTGTTCACTATGCAAAGTGGCTGTGAACTCCCTGTCACAGCTAGAGGCACACAACACTGGATCTAAACACAAGACCATGGTTGAGGCTCGTAATGGAGCTGGTCCAATTAAGTCCTATCCTAGACCTGGATCAAGATTAAAGATGCAGAATGGCAATAAGGGGGTCAGGACTACAGAACAAGACATTTCATTGTGAAATCTGTGATGTTCATGTTAACTCAGAAATTCAACTCAAACAGCACATTTCTAGCAGGAGGCATAAAGACCAGTTGCAGGGAAGCCACTGAAGCCGAAATACAGCCCTTACAACAAACTCCAGCGGAGCCCAAGCATTTTAACAGCAAAACTTGCATTCCAGAAAGATATGATGAAACCTTTGGCCCCAGCCTTCCTGTCCTCACCCCTGGCAGCAGCAGCGGCTGTGTCCTCTGCACTGTCACTGCCACCCCGGCCATCTGCCTAGCTCTTCCAGGCTCCAGCCATCCCTCCAGCTCTCCTGAGGCTAGGGCACGGGCCCATCTGTGCCACTCCGGCCTCCATCCTGTTTGCCCCATACTGACATCTGCAAGTCCCAAGACCAGCCAGGCCAGTAGGAAAGTCGAGAAGCCAAGCCAAAAGGATTTCAGCAACTTGAGCATTTTGTGTTACAGTAAGTATCCCACCTACCCACAAAATGCAGCCTACCACCTGAAACCCCAGCTTCAGTGAAAAACAAATCACTAGATTCAAGAGTGCTTTTATGGACTGATCAAATCATTTTGGAATGTGAGCAGCACAGGTTCCCTCTTCCCACCCCAACTCGACTCCATTTAATTGGTGTATCTGAGAAATCTGGGTTCTTGAAAATGTACAGTCAGAAAGTAAAGAAAAAGAAAACCAGTCTCTGTTTTCCCATGGGTATAATCTGGCTTAGAACAATATGGAATATTTTCCTGACAGACTTGAAAACTAGGATCTTCCTCAGATGTCTGTAAATAGCTCTGGAATCCAACCAGGCATATTCTAGTGTGGAAGAAAAATAGAACACAAGTGCTTACTTGTGAATACCATCTTACCAACGGATCACGTATTCTTTTTGGTGTACTCTCGTCGACAGGGATTGTGTACTGTTTTAGACCCAAGTACTGTTGTATCCTGTGTAGTACTAGATTGTATCTCTTGTCTGAATTCAACATCTTTAGTTGCTGTGTAAATGTTAGGAAGCAAAATAGCTTTGAATTTCTCGTTAAGAGAACAAAAGATAATGTATTTTCTTTATTTCATATTTTATTTGGAGATATTTAAACAAAATAGAAAGCCATATAACATAGCTATAATTACTACCTGTTTGCTATTTTTGTCTAACTTATTTTGTAGCTTCCTCACTGGTTTGAGTTGCTAAGCAAATATATACAAACACAAAAAGAGCTTCCTAAATTGCACATTTTGGCACCTTCTGTGCATTCTGCAAGAAGAAAATGAATCCATGTATTTCTACGTAATTATCTTCATTTTTAACCTATTTTCATTTGTAATGATGCTACATAATTTTGTGGCTCCCTAATGCAATAATGTACAGAAGATATAAAATTTATAATTGAACAATTTGTCTTTCTGTTCACTGAATATGTTGCAGGTCATGCTCCCATGCCCCCCTTTCAAAGTTGGTATCAACAAGACTAGAATATTTGTGATATCAGGGGCAAGAAGTATCATAAAACAATAAAATAGTGAACTCTTTTAGAGTATCTATATCTGCAATCTGTAAATGGAAAAATGTCTGTGTATTTTTTAAATGTACCTTTTCAATAAAAGCATCAAAAATAAAATAAATAAAATAAAATCACTTGAAAAAAAATAACCACTTATTTTAATGAAACACACACATACACACACACACACAAAATCAGATGTATTGTCATTTTATAGAACTATAATGCTCATCCCACAACACATACACATATATAACAAAAAGTAGAAAATATTCCTATTATCAAAATAAACTTTTAGTATTTTACATTTTTCATTTTAATCTGGTTTTAACTCTGTGTTCTTAGGGAACACTATTTTTATATTATTTAGACTTCATTATAAAGGAAAAGACCAGGAAATCAACCACACTATGAGTTCTTAAATGTTAGACTTAGGCATTAATTTTGTTTTGTTTATAAGATTATTTTAACTCTACTAAATTAAAATTCTGAATAGGGGAAGAGGGATGAGAAAGTAAAAAGGACAATAATTGAACCCCTCATATTTATCATGGCCTGTTTTTTGTTTTTAATTTTTAGACAAATTGCTTAGGCAATTTTGAGACAAATTTGCTAAACTCTCCAGGCTGACCTCAAACTTCGTAATCCTCCTGCCTCAGCCTCAGAAGTAGCTGGGATTACAGGAATGTGCCACCTTGCCCAGCTCAAGGCCTGCTTTTTATATGTATCATTTTAGTCAATATTCTGAATTGTATTAAAATATAGCCATTATTAGTATTTACCATATGCTAGGCACTATGCAAAGGGATTTACATTTCATCTCTCATATAATATCACTGTTACTTTGTAGTGTAACTGATATTACCATATTAAAAACAAAATAATCAAGGATGAAAAAAATCTCATTTGCTCAAGATTTCCAAATCTGGAAAATTAAGTAGAGAGTAAAATAAAATTTAACTTTGACTAATTACAAATGCTATGTCATTTTTGGCATTAACTTTTAAAGGATATTTCCCTGGATTTTAAGAGACATTTTTGCTGTTATAACTGAGAATACATTGAGAGGAAGCTTCTGGGATGCCTATAATGTTGTATGTCATGATTTGAATAGTGGTTATATGGATATGTTGAATTTGTCAAAGTTCATTGGCTTTTTCTGTATATATGTTATATTCAATAAAATACTTTTAGTAATTCATAATTAATATAGAAAGTGTGAAAAGCAGAAAAGCACAAAGTGGGGCAGGGGAAACACCAGTAAGTTCACTACTAAAAAATGAATAATTTTAGAAGTTGATTCATTTAGGAGGAAATTTGGGAATGCATGTATCTTATTATCTTAAAGCAATTTGAGGCAAAAGAGCTACAAGGGAAGTTCTCCTATTTAAAAATATTTTTTGTTACTAAAAAGAAATATAACCATATATGAAAAATTTTTGAACAAGTGAAAATTGCTCCATAATCCCATTTCTACTATAACCACTTTTAATATTTTGGTAAATTGAATGATATTCTCATGACATAAATCATCAACATTATCTTGAGTATAAATAAATTCTTGAAAAGGAAAAAAAAGTAATAAAGTTAAACCACGAATCAAAACAGTACTTTTTGCATATATATGGTAGTCTAGGTTATCTCACTTTAATTATGTTTCATAGTCTGTTATGAATTGAGTTGAAGGATGAATCACCACACGTCTACATTAGAGAAAAACAGCTAATATTCAAACCTGTAAGATTACTTAAACCCCTCAGATAAAAAAAAGTGGTTATTGAATAATTGTCTCCTTGGTACTCTGGTAGATCAAATGAGAAGAGTCAACCTGTTAATTAACAAAAAAAAAAAAAATCCCTGAATTAGCAGGCAGGAAATCTAGGTGCTACTTTTGGCTTCGGCACTCAGAATCTCATTGTGGACAAGAATCAGTTTCTTTGGACTTTTGTTTTTTGAGTTGTAAATGAGAAAACTGGGTTGTATCTCAAAGGACACTTAGCATCCAAAATAATTTATGACACAGGGAATACACCAGGCCCTGATCAACTTCTTATTGTACTAAAGGATGAAATCACAAAACGGAAACATTCAATAACAGAGAAGCTAGAGCTTGCCATCTTTATTTGCAACTAGACCAGATACAATGTGTTTCCTGTTCTTTGCACAAGTATCCATGGGAAGAGGGGGAGGCCAGAGAGGACAAGGACAGGATGTCCTTCCCTTACATATCACTCATCACCCTATATTTTTACATTCCCCCCCCCCATGGACATCAGTTCTGATATCCCAAAAGATCATCCTATGTAACAGAGGATTACAAGTAACTTTATAGGTTGAAGAAATAAGTGCCCAATAATTTAATTTTCAATTCTTAAGTGTTTTTCCTTCCTTTGTCCCTTCGTTGTAGTGAGTTTTTTTAGTAATATAATAATATCAAGGTATTCAGAAAAGAAAAACATTTACAAAACGTCCATTTAAAAGGAATGGACTTGGGTGTGCCTTTGGTAGATTGATAGTGTTGCTAGTATGCAAGTGAAATGTGGAAGAAACTGGGAACCTGACAAGTGAGAAAGGAGAGAGAGGTCCCTAGATACCCAAGGGAGATCTGGTCTGGAGCAGAAAGGGACTTTGTTCTTTCACATAGTGTAGTTTATTTTATTAATTGTTTTAATTAGCTATGTATGACAGTAGGGTGCATTTTGACATATTGAACACATATGGAGGATAACTTCTCATTCCTTTGGCTGTATATGGTGCTGAGTCACACCAGTAGCGTAATCATACGTTTATATAGGGTAATAATAATGTCAGTGTAGTTTCAAGGCATTGTGTGTGTGTGTGTGTGTGTGTGTATAAAATCTCAATTTCTGATGATAGGAACTCTGAACTGTGTCATCTATCTTTACAGCTCCAGGGCGCGGGATATAACTGACAAATCAAAATATCTGCTCTACTGAATTGAGCAAAAATCTCGGGGAGTGGGGGATGATAGGAAAAATGAGACCGAAAAAACATACAGCATGTCTCATTTCCACTCTCCTGCCATGCTACATGTTACTTGATATCTGAAACATTTACAAGATTCACTGCAGGATTACTACAAAGGGAAATGTACTTCAGGTGAAAGAGTCTTTCTGGAGACCTCAACAAACTAGAAATGGGAACAAACCCCAGGAAGCCGCTGTGTTGTCTCAGGGAAGAGATGACCAGAGTTTCCTGTAAATGAAAACTCATCAGGCAGCAGGTTTGAGCCCCTCGGGTAAAAAGGCAAGCGCGACGGCGACGGCGACATGGAGTGGGCGAGTGGAAGGTCGTGGAGTACAGAGAAACTCCCGATGTCGGGGCTAACGAGAGGACGGAGTGCGGCCGGTGGGAGGACCAACGTCCTGCAGGTGGAGAGTATAGCTTGCTTTGAGCTTTTTTATTTTTAAAAACAAAATGATCGGGAAGCTCTAAAAGATGTGCAACTCGGGCTGATATGTTAGCGTGATACTTCCCTGTGTGAGTGTGCGTACAACTGGGAGCGCCTACCATGAACTTCCGCAGCTTCTGACCCCGGAGGGCGCGGGGCACAGCTCCGCCTAGCCCATACATGGACGAAATCCGCTCTGGGCGCTTCCAAGGCCCCTCGATGGAGATGGGGCGGAACAGGACCGCGGCCACGCCCAGCCCAGGCGCAGCCTGCTGGCCTCCCGCGCCCCGCCCTGCGACTACATTTCCCGGCAGGCGAGGGGCTGCGGCGCAGCCCCAGTTGACAAACTTTCGGCCAGTCACGGGCTCGGCTGGCCCTGCGCCCAAGCGACTGCTCCCTGCTGACTGAGGTGTGGGCCGCGAGCTGCGGAGGGAGTGGGAGGTGCTGCTGGCTGCCTCTGTTGCCTCAGATGCTGGGCGCCTGGGTAGCCTGCGGCCGCCATGGCCAAGCAAGGCAGGTCCTTGCGTCTTCTTCAGCAACAACCAGCCAGGCGGGCGCCAGCGGTGCTAAGGGGTTCCGGCCTCTAGCGCAGGCTGCTGTAGCCGGCGACGGGTCCCTTCTCCCTTGGCTCGCGCCCATCCCACCCAGAACCTCATCCCCTTCTTCCCTTCACCTTTGGCTTTCGCTAACCCCACTTCTTCTACCCGGGTTCTCACTCCAGCTCTGGATGCGTTGTTGACCCTCCCCACGCCTTTTCCTCTGCTGCTTCCCACTCTTAACTCCCAGTCTCATTTCCACTCTCCTGCCATGCTACATCTTAGCGTCCCTTTTACTTTACTAATTGGGCCGACAGTAGTTTTGAGAGACACTGAGCAAAACATGCTGTCCTACCGTGTCCCATCCTAGGTCTGGACACGTTATCTGCCAAAGGTATTGGTAGTTGATTTCTCTTTCTGCAAGGAAAGTGATCCAGGAAGACAGCGCAAGTTGTCTCCGTGGGGCCTTGGAAATATCAACTCCCTTTTTTTGTATGTGAAGTCTTTTTTTTCTGGCCTTTTCTTCTCTTTTCACCGCTCCTGTGTTTCGTTTAGTTTCATGGATTTTGAATGAAGGACCTAGGTAATTGTGGTCCAGTTGTGGTTTGCAGATGGTTCCGGTTCTCAGAATCTAAAACTTGCCAAGAGTTAATTTTATGTTCCATGTTTTGTGAGACTGGCATGTATTTTTAAAGGAGCTAAAGAGGCTTCAGTATTAATTACTTCCCTTACATAATCTGCCAGATAAAATATATCCAGAGGTGAGCTATTGTGGGCCCTGAGAAGAATGAAAGTGAGTTGATACTTTACAGGCCATTCTGAGTTGGTAAGTTGGTTTTCAGTGCTGGTTCTTAAAAGTTATAAAGCCCAGGGCTGGGGATGTGGCTCCAGCGGTAGCGCGCTCATCTGGCGTGCAGCCAGCCCGGTTCGATCCTCAGCACCACATACCAACAAAGATGTTGTGTCCTTCGAAGACTGAAAAATAAACATTGAAATTCTCTCTCTCTCTCTCTCTCTCTCTCTCTCTCTCTCTCTCTCCCCTCTCTCTCTAAAAAAAAAAAAATAAAAAATAAATAAAACTGATATAATGAGAAATTTGTAGAAGTTTTATATTAAAAAAAAGTTATAAAGCACACACTTAATTTGAGGAGGAACTTAAAGAACTGTTATTGGTTGTGCCTGTTTTAGGGGCTAATCCTATATGCTTAGGAAATTTGAGTACAATTTTTGTTTGTAAAGTACTTGAAATTAAAATGCTATCCAGTTTACCCCCCCCACCTCTTTTTGTAACATGTATTTTCTTTGGCAGAGAGAGAGAGGGAAAAATCTGTTAAGTAGAATCATGTGCTAAAACAGACTGCTTTTGTGGAGAAATGGTTCTGGAAAGACCAACAAGGCAAGATTATAGTAGACAGGGTTATCAATAAGGGCCGTGCTTGCTGCTAGCTCTGTGACCTAGAGGAAATCCTTTAACCTCTCTGGGCTTCACTTTCATCATTTATATTCATGACATGTTTACTGAATACCCACCATGTGTGTCTAGGTTATGGGATTAACAAAAATGACAGAGATTCTGCCCTCGTGGAGTTTGTTTTAGTCTGAAGGCAAATAATCAGCAAGTGCAGCTGTGTAGAATAATGGTTTACAGTGGTAACAGCTGTGGGGAAAAACAAGTCAGGGTACAGGAATAAAGTGTGATGGGGCAGCTCTTTTAGATGGGATCATTAGGGAAGATCTCTCATGGAGATGATGGATGAACAGGTTGAATGAATGTGAAAGTGGTCCATGGTGTCTATGATTTCTTCTAAGTCTGTATTTCTACAGTTTTATGTTTATATTCTTTGGTGACTTTCATTTCTACTGTTATGGTGCTCTAATGTCGTCTATTTGAAATTTGTAAGTTTTCTTAGAATGAGTCTGATCATGTCTATATAGTACCCAACATGTTTGAATGCTTATACATTTTTACCTTTATTAGTAATGCATTGTGTAAATGAGCTTGTGGATTTCAGGCTTCAAGAAAGAGTTAAAGGCAGGGCTTAACTTTAATGTGTGCATTTGCAGGATATGATTTTTTATATAGCTGCTTATATTTTAATTTCTGATTTAGGAATTGTAAAATAAGTCATGCTAATTTGGTCAAAAACAAACAAGAACTCAATACTATAAGTAGGAGTTTGGGAATTTCTAACCCATCCTGTCCTGTTCACCCTCTCCCTCATGTTTAAACTTTTTGATTTTCCTGTGTTGTCAATCTTTACTTTTTGATACAGACACACACATGCACACTTTAAACTTAAGGTAGGTTTCTCATTCATGCTCATCATATTAAGAACAATACATTTTTACAGTGTCTTGACTTGTGCTAAATTAAGTTCCCATAGAGAAACTTAAAAACTCTGTCATATTTTCTGAACCTAAGTATTAAAGGGGAAGAGGGCTTGCAATATTCTGTGATCTTTGTCTCCCTTATTAGTGAAATTAGAAATTAAAAAAAAACATTTTTTTGCATCAGATCATCATTAAATTCAAACATTTCACTTCATTTTTCTTATTCACCATTAGAAATATTCCTAGTAAAACAATAGGAAATAAAATAGTTAAATGAATTTTGATGAAATATGGATCATTTTTAAATTTCTTCTCATGTTATTAACACCAACAAAGATTTAAAATTCTGTCTAAGAGGAGGACATACAATCAATCAACAAGTACATGAAAAAATGCTCACCATCGCTAGCAGTCAGAGAAATGCAAATCAAAACTACCCTAAGATACCATCTCACTCCAGTAAGACTGGCAGCCATTAGGAAGTCAAACAACAATAAGTGCTGGAGAGGATGCGGGGAAAAGGGCACTCTTGTTCATTGCTGGTGGGACTGCAAATTGGTGCAGCCAATTTGGAAAGCAGTATGGAGATTTCTCGGAAAGCTGGGAATGGAACCACCATTTGACCCAGCTATTCCCCTTCTCGGTCTATTCCCTAAAGCCCTAACAAGAGCATGCTACAGGGACACTGCTACATCGATGTTCATAGCAGCTCAATTCACGATAGCAAGACTGTGGAACCAGCCTAGATGCCCTTCAATAGATGAATGGATAAAAAAAATGTGGCATTTATACACTATGGAGTATTACTCTGCATTAAAAAATGACAAAATTATAGAATTTGGAGGGAAATGGATGGCATTAGAGCAGATTATGCTAAGTGAAGCTAGTCAATCTTTAAAAAACAAATACCAAATGACTCCTTTGATATAAGGGGTGTAAACAAGGACAGGGTAGGGACGAAGAGCTTGAGAAGAATATTTACAGTAAACAGGGATGAGAGGTGGGAGGGAAAGGGAGTGAGAAGGGAAATTGCATGGAAATGGAAGGCGATCCTCAGGGTTATACAAAATGTCATATAAGAGGTAAGGAGGGGTAAGTCAAGAGAATACAAATGGAAGATGTGATTTACAGTAGAAGGGGTAGAGAGAGAAAAGGGGAGGGGAGGGGAGGGGAGGGGAGGGGGGATAGTAGACAATAGGACAGACAGCAGAATACATCAGACACTAGAAAGGCAATATGTCAATCAATGGAAGGGTAACTGATGTGATACAGCAATTTGTATACGGGGTAAAAGCGGGAGTTCATAATCCACTTGAATCAAACCGTGTAATATGATGTATTAAGAACTATGTAATGTTATGAACGACCAATAAAAAAAATAAATAAATAAATAAATAAATAAATAAAAATTAAAAAAATAAATAAATAAAATTCTGTCTAATTTGTCCCTTCAGGAACCTGTCCATTCTGCTCTTTCAAGTTGACAAGGCAGAGTTTTCAAAGGCAATCCAAGGTCCCAACTACCTGGCCTGCCTCTGCCACATTCAGATTTTGAGAGTAAGGAAACAGCTCTATTGTACCGAAAACTTTTGTCATTTATTTCCCCAGGCACATTTTAATAGACTGTCTATTAACTTTTGGCAATGTTCTCCCACTCTAAGAGAATAGGCTATTCATGGGAGAAAAAAAGAATAATCAAGGTATTACTGAGCTGTACATGTGTGAAAGGAATTGGAGAAAGAATACTAATAAGATTTGAGAATGTTTTCTGTATGTGAGACATTGTGCTAAAGACCCCAAAGAAACATGTAGTCTAGTTAGTATAATAGAAAATAAACCATATGTAGAAGAATCAGAGTTTCTAATTTGCTAGGAAGGTTAATTTTCTTAGAATAGCATAAGAGGGAAGAATTGAAAGTGAAGGAAACGAGAGCTGGAGGAAAATGCTTTGAGTTAAAGAGAGCCCAAAGGTCAGTATTTGAAAATTTCTAACTATTAGGAAAGCAAATATATGAAACACAAAAATTAGTGGCCCTAGCTGGGAGCAGTGGCACAGTGCTCACCACCCCAGCAGATTGGGAGGTTGAGGCAGGAGGATCACAGGTTCAAACCCAGCCTCAGCATCTTGGATCCAGTCTCAAAATAAAATGTAAAAAGGAGTCTGGGGATGTGGCCCAGTGATTAAGTGTCCCTGGGTTTAATTCCTGGTCCTTCCCCATAACCCATGCCCTTGATTTTTGGGGATTACTAGGGTTTGAACCCAGAGGTGATTTACCACTGAGCTGCATCCTCAGCATCCCTCCTTTTTTGTTATTAATTTTTAAATTGAAACAGGGTTTCTTTAAATTGCTGAGGCTGACTTTGAACTTATGATTCTCCTGCCTCAGCCTCCCAAGTCACTGGAATTATAAGTGTGCACCACTCACTGTTCCTGGCTTGGCCCTAGATTTTGATGATTATGTGTGATAGAATTGGAAGAGGCTTGGATATTTACCAGAAAGTGCTAGAATTGTATGTAGTTGGTTATAAGATTGTGCAGGGCATGTGGTGTGGAGGTTGTATGCTGGAGTATTCATTAATCTGGGTTTTGTCAGTAACAATTTATATTTTCATTAAGCATATATTTCTTAAATACCTACTTCATGCTGTATCCCATTTGAGGTACCAGAAAAGATAAAACAATGAAGAGAGAATGAAGAGATCTTCCTCTAATCAAGTTTAAATTGGGAGCAGACAGTGATAAATACATACATAACAGATTGGAAGGTGATAAATGCCCATAAGGGGGATGTGTAATCCTTGAGAGGGGAAGAAAGCTTTTACTGATAAGATGCCATTTGAGTTAAAACCTGAAAATGTAATAACCTGAAGTGAAGCTGTGTAAGCAGGGGAAGCAGCCAGGAGAAGGGGGAATGCTTGGAATGTTTGGGGAATAACAAAGAGGCAGATGTGGCAAGAGTAGAGAAAGCTGATGGAAGAAATAATGTCATAGAAGTACTGAGTCTTGCCTATTATACCTCAGCAAGATGGGCAGTCATTGTAATGTTTTAATCAGAGAGCAGAGGTAATGGCTGTCTTTAAAAAGATCCCTTTGCCAAAATGAGAATAGATGTGGAAGGATAGAAGAAGCAGGAAGACTAGTTAGGAGGCTGAGTTAATTCAGGCTAGAAATGAGTGAGGGTGGCAGGGATATATGAATGTATTTTTTGTTATGTCATTAAAGTATAATGGATTCTGAACAGCTTTGAAGATAGAACCAGCAAGATGTACTAGGCGTTGGATGTAAAATTTGAGAAAAAGGGGAGTCAAAAATGATTGAAATATCTTTTGATGAAGTGGCTTCATAAAACTGTGGAGAAGACTTTCTAAGCATTTAAGTGGAAAAATTAAGCACTTAAAATGATGTTTATTTTTCTTATTATGATAATATATAAAATATTGTGAAAGGCACAGTGGTATAGATCTTTGTTTAATTCCATGCTCTACAATTTACTGTTGTATATCATGCCTTTAATACATATTTGCCCAAATGACCTTCCAGAGCCTTGATTTCTTGTGTGTAAAGTGAGGATAATTAATTGCCTTGTGAGACTTAAATGAGTTATTTTGAAGTATCTGGTACAGGTGTGGTACATAACACAAATAAGTGCTAAATAAATAAATAGCAGCAAATGCACTGTGTTAAGTTTTACTCTATTTCTTTTATCCCCAGAGAAATGTATGATCTTCAGTCATGAATTCTTTCAAAGCTAGAGTTATGTATGTGCCATCCTGGGTCCATGCAGTCTCGTATTCTGGTTCTGACCCTTGCACTAAGGACATTTTAATAGGAATGATGATCTTGAGTATCTGCTTCAAAATAGTTATATACTTTGAAAGTACTTGCTCTCTTTGATAACCCCCAGGCATTTGCTATCTTGGAATTCTTATGAGCTCTTCTGAATATAATTATCTAAAGTTTGCATTATACCTTGGGTAACATTGTACACACTTACTACTCTATGCAACTAATCCTCAATTCAATTGGTCCTTTAACTTACTCCTTTATTTTGGGAACAGGTAAACCCCATGATGGTATGGTATAATTTTGTGAGCAGGTTAATTTTTCATTCTATTCATAGCCTTGATAATTTCACAAGCTTTAATTATGAGGTTTTACTCTTTTAAAACATATCTTGTTATTTGTTATTTAAGTTTTAACATTTCTCAAACCTTGCTGAAGTCTTAGAATAATGTGTGGAACTTTAAAAGTTACCTATTCCCTGGGCTCCACCCCAGACCAATCAATAATATTTATCAGAATCTTTGGAAATATGGTCCCTGGAATTACTGGGTTTTGTTGTTGTTGTTTGTTCATTTTTTAAAGCTACCTTATAGTTATAATATGCAAGGTTTAAGAACAAGTGCTTTAGTTATTGTTTTTTGTTTTTACATATACAAAACACACAGTATATATTAAAAAAAGTTTGGCAGTTTCAACACTTGTGTTGGTTTTTCATATATGGGTAGCTTTATAGAATTTGGGATATGATTTCTTTTTTTATTTCCATTGTTCTTTCTGATGATAGCTAGCATTTTATTTTTAGGCAGTAGAATATTATAATTTGAATCACCTCCCACTGACGAAGTATATAATGACAGTGTAATCTTTGAGCTGGAACTAGCTTTGAAAATAACCCTTACTTTAGGTATAGGTAAAGTGAGGCCAGAGAGAGAGATTAAATGATCAAGAATGAAATAGTTTTCTATAAGCTCTGTCACTTAAGTTTCCAGATGTCTTTTTTTCTTTGGGGTATTGGGGATTGAACCTATGGGTGCTTAACCACTGAGCCACATCCCTAGCCCCACCACCCTCTTTTTAATGTTTTATTTAGAGACAGGGCCTCACTGAGTTGATTATGACCTTGCTAAGTTGCTGAGGCTGGTTTTGACTCCAGATCCTCCTGCTTCTGCCTCCAGAGCTGTTGAAATTACAGGTGTGTACCATCATGCCCAGATCCAGCTACTCTTTTAAAAAGCCTTTTCAGATACTACTTCTTTTTTTTTAAGAATTTCTTCTTTAGTTATAGATGGACACAACCTTTATTTTGTTTATTTTTTAATGTGGTGCTGAGTATTGAACCCAGTGCCTCATGTATGCTAGGTGAGCGCTCTACCACTGAGACACAACCCCAGTCCCACTATCTTTCTTTTTATTGTTTATTTTATTTTATTTATTTTTTGGTTCTGGGGTTCGAACTCAGGCCATTAGACATGCTAAACACACACTTACCACTAAGGCACACCCTAGCCCTAATATCTCCTTCATTCCTAAAACTTTCAGAAGTAATCAGAGCCACACTAGTGCTACTTTTTATTATTATGATTTTGATTTGTTCTCCTTAGTTGTAGGTGACAGAATGCATTTTACTTATTTTATTTAATATATCAGACACAAATATTTTATTGTGTTTTGCCACTTTCTTATTTTACATTTCATATTTTCTTTGTCTTTAGTGTTTTGTAGTTTTATTGATTTGTCAGACTATGGATTCCTTTTTATTTTGTTTGGGACTTTATTAGGTTTCTTAAATGTTTAGGTTGGCATTTCTTTAATTTTGTCTAATTCTCATAATTTCTTTAAATATGTCTCCGATTGCACTTTCTTCTCTTTTTGAAAAAAAAGCTTTAATTATATGTATATCATAGGTCCTCTCCTTTTCTCTAGTCTATATTTTCCATCTTTTTATCTCTGAATTTCTTTCTTTCCTATTTTTTTTTTGAGCCTGGATCTCACTGAGTTTCTAATGATGGCCTCAAACTTGCAATCTTCTCCTCATTCCCCAAGTAGCTGGGGTTACTTGTGTGTGCCACCTTGCATGTCATCTCTGTTTTATTCTGGGTAATTTATTCTCATTTATCTTCTAGTTCATTTTCTCATGTCTTAATTCTAATCCTTTTGTCCAGTGAAGTTTTGGTTTTGTTGACATTCACCTTGGTTCTTTTTTTCAATCAAATTTGCTGGGTATTTTTTCTCCCCCTCCAAATAACATTCTGTTTGTAGTAGATATTTTCAGAATGATCTTTTATTCTTTAAACTTAGTAGTTATTTCATAATTACTGTCTCTGTAGTCCTTACACTTGAGATATTAGAGGAGCCTTTGAATGGACTCTTGTTTTCTAGTTCTTGCTCATGATGACTTGACTTATTCTTTTATATTCCTGGTTTATTTTTGTGTTCTACTCACTGTCCTTTAGAAAGTATAAGACTAATATGAGCTCTGAGATAGAGGTTTCTTCTTCAGGAGGGTTTTGTTTTTGCTTCTTGTGGATGTCTGGAGGCATTATCAAAATTCAAAGCTACTTTAAAGTGAATTCATTGCTAAGATTTTTTTGAACACCCAGCTGATATAAATTATGATTACAAATACATCTGAGTGTCACTACACTTATGCCATTTTTGCTTTGAGTTTGTTCTTTAGTGTCTTAGCTTAGTGTGAAGTATGTTACCTCTCAGACTCTTCTATTTTGGATTGTCTGGGTCTTTGATTTTTTCCCCTTGGGTCTTACATGGCTGTCCAAACTAAAGATCAAGTTTTTTCTGATTGTTCAATACCCAAAAGGGGAAAAAATGGCTTTTATTCCATGTACCTTACCGGATTCCCATGTATTATCAAATTTTGACCATGTCATTCTTTGTTATCTTGTCAGCTTTGTGTTTCTTTTAAGAAGATTGTAAAAATATTTTGTACAGAATTTATAGCTGTTTTCGATAGGAGAGTTGCTGTAGGGCACCATTACTGGAAACTGAATTTTTTATGTTACTTTCCAAGTCTAAAAAATAAGAATGATTCTAGTAATTATCTTAGGAACAATACCACTGATGGCAAACAGTTCTTTTTTTCCCAATGGATTTAAATTCCAAGTAGACTTGTAGACTTTCCTTTTGCCACTTAAAAATGTGTCATCATCCCATTGTTTCCTAGATTCCAATAATTCTCATGACAACTCAATAATCATTTTTTAATCATTGTTTTCCTGTATATAATGTGTCTTTTTCCCTCCCTCTGGATGAATTTTGAGCAGTATATCATTATGTCCGTAAATGTGTTTTTCTTTTATATGTATTCTGATAATTCCATCTTTTTATCTCTGAATTTCTTTCTTTCCTAATTTTTTTCACTAAAAGTTGGAATATTTTGACCAATACTTCTTTAAGTGATTTTTTATACCTCTTATTTTCTCTCTCTTTTTTTAGACTCCAGTTATATATATGATACACCATTTGATGCTATCCTACAGGTCACTGAAATTTGTTCATTCCCCCCTCCCCCATTTTCTGTGCTTCTGAAACTCTTTCAATAATTTTACTGACATACCTTGAAGTATATTCACTTGTGTCCAATCTGTGTTGATCCTATTCAATAAATTTGTAATTTCAAATGTACTTTTCAGATCTAGAATTCCCATGTCATTCTTTCAATTTCACATTTTCACCTTGTCTACCATTATATTTACATGCTTATTTAACATATTTATCAGAATATTTTTTTTACAGTCCTTGTCTGCTAACTCCAAAATCTGATTGTCTCTCACCCCTTTCATATTGTTGTTATTGACTGCCTCCCCACCCCCACCCATTACCCTACTCCTGACTCTGAATGACATTTCCCTATGTTATTCATTTGTATAGCATTTTTAAAAATTGTATTTTGAACATTATGGATAATACATTATAGAAACTCTCGATTCTGTTATCTTCCTGTGAAAATATCGCTTGTATTTTTTCAAACAATTAAGTTATTGATGGATCAAATATCTCTTGAAAAGGTTTTATTATGTTTTATTTTTAAGTTTTGTCAGGGTCATCTATATAGGTTTTGCTATCAATCTTATGGTGGTTTTCTTCTTTCTTTTTTTAAAAATATTTTTAGTTGTAGATGGACACAATACCTTTTTAATTTATTTATATGTGGTGCTAAGGATCAAACCCAATGCCTCATATGTGCTAGGCAAGCACTCTACCACTGAGCCACAACCACAGCCCTATGGTGGTTTTCTTAATCCTGGAAAGTGTTTTTTATTCTAAATCATACTCTTTCTGTAGACTCAGTGAAAAACCTGAGATATTTGGCAAGCCTATCTAATTCAGCAGGACATGGGATTCAAATTCTGTCTCACCAACAGTGGATATCTGCAGAAATCTCTCCTTGACTTTTTAAGTCTTCCTGTTGATGTTTTTTTTTTCCTTGAGGATTCTCAGAATCTCATTCCATACAATCACGTTTGAACATGTGCCAAAAATTTGAAGGGAGTCTATAGATTTGGGGTTTCCCCTTCTATGACTCTCTTAATCAAACATAGGTTCTATGCTGTCACCCAAACTCTTTCTTTGAAATTTTTTTGCCTTGGATAGAGCATATCGAAGACTAGCCTTTCCAGAAGTTGAGTGCCATTGCTCTTTTTCATGTGCCAGAAGAGGAGGATTTTGAGATGGCCTAATAATATTGTCAGGTAATAATCATCTTGATAACATACATGAAGTTTTGTCCCCTGGTTTGGACATGGAAAGTGAGGTTCTTTATAGAGGTTCATTGCTTTTCTTATTGCCTATGAGCCTTCAACAGCCACAGGTTCACCCAAGAAAACATTTGAAAGAACTGAGAAGTGCCCTAGGGTGTGGGATGGAGGGAAACTCCTAGTGCTTTACTGTCCAGGACTTGAATTCTAAGTCCAGCTAGCTACTTGAAGTAATTTTCCAGGTAGAAGAGGAATGTACATGGAAAGGAGAGGTATTTGGGTAGATACGTTGATTTTCCCTAACTCTTGATGTTTGGGTCTATCATTTTACTTAGGCTTCTTCTTCCTTTTCTTTTTCTTTTAGTTGTAGATGAACACAATGCCTTTATTTTATGTGGTGCTGAGGATAGAACCCAGTGGCTCACCCATGATAGGCAAATGCTCTACCACTCAGCCCAAACCTCAGTTCTTACTTAGGCTTCTTATGTGCTTCTGAATATAGAGGCCACACTCTGTCTCTGAATATCACCTGTTGTCCAAAACCATTAACTTTTCAGAAGGTATCCTAATACTGCCACTATGAATGAAAGAGTAGGAACCCTACCAAACTTAAATATTTTAAAAAAATGGTATTAAACATAATTCATGGAATTAATTTCAGTTTCAAAATAAGGTAAGGACACTGACCATTCAGTGAGGATCAGCCACCCACTTTCTAAAAATTAATTCTGTTTGAGCTGCTTAGATTTAGTATGTGGCAACAGAGCCCTTTGATACCTATATCTATTAATCATACCTTCAGTCACAAGAATCGCATGATCGAAATTTATTGCATGTGTGCAAAGGGCATTTTGCTCAGTGAAATTCAAAAGCACGTACTTCCTATGAAACAGTTATTTACTGAGATCCTTGAGCTATTAGTGTCAAGGTAAAATAGAGTGGTCAGCAGTATATCTAGTGAGTTTTTGATAAGTAAATTAAGCTATTTCCAGGCAGTAAAATTTGTGTCCCTTTTAAAGGTAGATTTGATTTGCCATTCTTGGGGTTTATCCAAGAATAGGCTAATGTTTAGTAACTGAAGGTTTTCAACACATGTGCTCAAATACAAATCTTCCAATTGCTATTATTTTGTGAGCCACTAACAGGATAATTCAACATAGTATATTTCTTTCTATCTCTAATCATTTATTTATTCAACATTTACCAAGTTCTGCCTGTATTACAATCCAGGCCCTGAGGATAGACAGGGACTCAAGGAATTCACAGGTACACAGAAATCCTTCATTGATCTACTTCTGGGGATCTTGGAAAAGATGCTTTGAAAGTCTCCTCCCACGTTGGGAGTGTAGCTCAGTGGTAAAGCTCTTGCCTAGCATGAAGGAGGCCCTGAGTTCAATCCCCAGTACCATCAAATTAAAAAAAAAAAAAGGTCTCCATGCCCACACTTGAGGACTTAGTAACCTAAAGCCCAAAATAGCCTCATAATATGCAGGTCCTCTTTCAAAAATTGTTAAGAATCCCAAATGGTGGTAGCAAAGCAGTAAACCAACCCCCATCTGACTACATGGATTGCACACCCATACATTGGGTCACAGTTCTGAAATAACCTCTCTCCATCCCCTGTGAAGGATCCCAGTCTCTGTCTTCCCATCGCTCTGCCAACAGTGGAACATTTTATGAACCACAGTTTAAGGCTTTGAAGCAGCTTCTCTTTGTATATAAAAGAATTAAGTATTATTTTTACCTTTCTTGACAGTAATAAGTTTTGAGCTAATTTTTATTTTTTTTTTGTTCTACCTCTTCAATGACAACCCTGCTAACCAGTTTAACCTCAAAACTCTCATGAATTCTCGAGACCTGAAGACAGCTGTTGAGAAAATTACCCAGAGAGGAGGGCTTTCTAATGTAGGTATGTGACCCCACTTCAGATAATTCTATCTTGTTGCCATGGTTCTCTTTCTATGTGGTTGTCTTCTAACATTCTATATTAAAGGAGGAAAAAAAAATAATCCATCAAGAAATGACTCATGTAACATCTGTGTCTTTTCTAAAGTATTATAATGAGTTCAGGTGGCAAGAATTGTCAAAACATGTGTGTCATCTAGTTCCAGCTTGCTTGGTTCCTCGGGATGCCAACATTCTTCAGGACAAGCAGGACTGCTGTTGTGACTATTTCCTGGTTGAACTCCAAGTTGCCAAGATTGAACATTAAATCCCACCACCAATTCCATCAGAAAGCAGTTCAGTGCTCCTTGGGAGTCTTGTTCCAATCGGCTACTGTTGCAGCAATGGCTTTGCAAACAGAGTCTTGTCCTCTATTTCAAGATGAATCTTTTGTGATGTTTGAGCCTTTGGAGGGGGAAACAGAAGTTCAAGATGTAATCCTCACTGGAGCAGGTTCAGAAACTCCATTTTATCATTTCACCCAGAGGTGACGGGGCATTAGGAAACAACAGTTTCACATTTTCACACTAACCATGCTCAGACTGTCAAAGAACCCATGCCAATGTGAAATTAATGTATAAATGTTAGCCTTATTTTGGGGGACACAAGGGGGGCTGATTATATGCTTCTCAGGGAACCTGTTCATACCATCAAAATCCAAAGGACTGGAGATGTGGGCCACATTTGCTTGGCATGGAGAATCTACGTGCAGGGTGTAGAACTATCTTATCCTTGAGGGAGTTACAATAAATCTGATTAATTATTTTCCTCCCCAACCCTGAGAGAACATTTTGTAGCCATCAAACATAAGAATCAAGTAAATGCAGAGCCTGTCACTTTTGAACAATGTTAAATAAACACTGACCAAGCTGCTGTTCTCCATGCCCCAAATTCCAAAGAGCATCTTCATTACAAACATGATAAAGTTGATTTCTGACTTGTTCTCCACTTAATCCTTCCATGAGCAAAATTTTACTGGAGAAAAACTTCAGAAGACAACTAACTTCCCTGAGGAGATCAGAAAGGTGTTTCAACCTAATTAGTATACCTTTTTCAGTGTAGCACAGGTTTGAATTCTGCCTCTGGTTCAGGATTTGGGTTCAGAGGACAGAATCCAACCAGCTGGTTCAGGTATAAAGTGATTTATTTTAGGGCAGGAACACAGATGACAAATACTGACACTGTCCCCGGGGACTTGGTAAGGATTGTCCAACTGTCACATGTCAAAGTGCATGAGAACTCAGAGGCTTTCTAGTGAAAGCATCTTTGGTCTTTTTTGTACTTTAGAGATTGAACCCAGGGCCTTGCTGATGGTAGGCAAGTGCTCTACTAAACCTCAGCCCAGTCATTCTAAATTCTTTTTTGTAAAAAATGATCTTGAATTCTTAAGATGGAAAAACATTTTAAAAAATTATCAAGGGTAAGGAGAAGACTTCTGGGTCTGCAGCTCAGTGGTAGAGACACTGAGTTCCATTTCCAGGTCTGCAAAAAATAACATTAAAAACAAAAAGAGAAAGAGAAAAAACACCTGATTTGGGCTTTAGAAAAATAATGCAATTTTTTTTTTTTGTTTTGCTTTTGGTACTGGGGATTGAACTCAGGGATACTCAACCCCTGAGCCTCATCCCCAACACTATTTTGTGTTTTATTTAGAGATAGGGTCTCACTGACATGCTTAGGGCCTCACTGTCCACCTGCCTCAGCCTCCCGAGCTGCTGGGATTAAAGGCGTGCACCACTGTACTAAGCCAAGTATATTTTAAAATGTCCAAAATAAAAATTTAAAAAAGAAAACCGCTTATTAGTGCTTTAGAAAAATGATGCATTAATTTAAGGCATTGAATAATAAATGCACTACTTATTATTTAATAATGCATTACTTAATTCGTTAATGATTAATACATTAATACATAAATATATTCTACAATCTTGATTTGTGTCTGAAACTCACAAATTTAAGTTAGATGAATTTCTCACTCAATTATTTAACCTTCTAACTTAAGATCTCTAAGGCATGCTGTATGGAAGATGGCAGAGTAGAAAATCGTAATTATTGTTTTCTAAATAATACATTCCAGTTAACAGAGGCTAGGCTTGACTGACTCTGAGGCTGGTCCCCATTATTGGGACTGCCTATCATTTGATATGGCCATTACTCTTAACCTAGTTTAACAGCACATAGAAACTGAGACTGCAGAACTATTATTATCTAAATTTCTTCTACATCACAAAACAAATCAACAGCAGAGCTAGACTGAGAGGATCACCTTTCTGCTCATTAAATTTTTTTAAATGCAGAAAAAAATAGCACTTGCTAAATAACTACCATGCGCTAGACACTATGAGGGTATTATTCAATTTAATCCTTTTTTAGTACTGAGGACTGAGCAAAGGTGCTTCACCCCTGAGCACCTTCCCCAACCATTTTTTTTTTATTTTATTTACAGACAGAGTCTCACTGAGTTGCTTAGGGCCTCACTAAGTTGCTGAGGCTGGCCTCCAACTGACGATCCTCCTGCCTCAGCCTCCAGAGTTGCTGCAATTACAGGCATACTCCACAGCACCTGGCTTTGATTAAATTCTTATAACAGCTCTGAAGTACATGTCACCTCCTTCACAAGGTACGGAAATCATGGCTGGTGAAGGAGTGACCTCCATGCCCTGATCCTTCAAGTCCATCCTCTGGGGCATTCCTGCCCTCCCCTGCCCTGCCTGGCCTTCCCCCATACCCAGCACTTCCCAGAAGTGCTCTCTCACTAACAGGCCATGGAGCACCTACAGGGTCTGCAGGCCAAGCACACAGGCCAAACTGGGCTGTTTTTATGCCCCTAATTTTAGAGCCAATTCAAATTCTCAACTAGACACCAGAACTGTACCCATGATCTTTCTTACATTTCTCAGCTCCATTGAAGAGGGCTTGGTCTTTTGGGGTGTCACCCACTTCAATCATCTTGGTGCTAGCCAAGAGTGCATGATGAGGCCCAAGGTGACAATTACAGAGATACCTAGCTACATGAGTGTGCCTAAGGAAAGGGGCAGCCACAAAGCCCCTGTGAGCTTAGGAAAGGAAGACATCATTTAATAAAATGAACCTACAGAATTGCATGTGACCACTTCTCCACATTGGATGGGCTTCAGGTTGCTGGCAGCAATTATAGAATAACCCCCCAAAACAAAAGATTAGAACACAACTGAGTCCCTCTGTTGAGCCCATCAGACTCCGTGACACCAAGAAAGGCCAAGGATGGCTGGGGGCACAGCTCCATGGGGAAGCACTTGCCTGGCATGCATGATGCTCTGGGTTCAGGCTCCAGCAGAACTCTCCCCCCAAAAAGAGAAGAAGCCAAACCATGCACCAAGCAGAGTCCTTTCTGTGGACAAAGCCAATGCAAATATGTCCATAGGTGTCACATCTGGGAATCCTCATATTATACAGCATCATGATCTTGCCTCTGCTTAAGTGAGTTCAATGGAAAAGCTGTGCTCTTAACCATTGACATGAATAGTTTAGATCCTCAAGGTGAGGCAAGAGGAAGGCAAGTTCAAAGCCAGACTGAGCAAAAGTAAGGCACTGAGCCACTCTATGGGACACTTTCTCTCCTTAAAAAAACAAACTAGGGCTGAAGATATCTCTCAGTGAGTGGTTGCTTCTGAATTCAAGCCTAGGGATAAATAAATAAATAAATAAATAAATAAATAAATAAATACCTTCTGATTTTTATATTTTTAAAATAATATTTTAGTCTTTATTTTATTTACCTCTTCTCTGATGTTTAGTATTTTTTCTTCTACTAGTTTTGGGTCTGGCTTGTTCTTGATTTTCTACCTCCTTGAAGTGGAAGTCTTGGTTGTTTTCTTTTTTGATGTAGGTATGTAACCTTCTTAAAATTGCCCCTGCTCTATGCTATAGGGTTTTCATTTTGTGTTTCTATCATCATTTTTTCTAAAGAATTTTTAAAAATTTACATTCTATTTATTCATTGACTCTTGGCTATTTGAAAGCTTGTTGTTACATTTGCAGACACACAGAATGTTTCTGAAGAATGTTCCTCCTGTTGTAGGTTTTACAGTTTTATTCCATTGTGTTCAGAAAAAAAATATTTGAAATGATTTTTTAGCTTCTAAAATTTGTTAAGGTTTATTTTATGACTTAACCTAGTGTCTATTCTGGAGCTAAGTGCCTAAAGTCAAGGTTGAGGCTGATAAGATTCTAGCAAAGAGCTTCCTCATGCAAGGCATTGCCACAACAGCTAGGTTGTATTAGTTATCTTACTAGTTTCTGAAAGAAGCTGCTGAATATTCCAAACATAGGAAACAGGGTGCCTGCTACCTCCTGGGAGTTTGCTCACCAGAGGAATGCTGTCCTTATATTTCTATGGTCAAAACACTTTCAATCCTGTGTCTCTTTTTTGATGTTTTAGATGAAAGATCCATCCATTTTTCAAATGCTGTTATTAGCAGTCCTCTATTAATATGCATTGAAGTCTCTCTCTCCCTTTAGATGAAGTAGTGTCTGTCTTATGTCTATGTGTTGTAGTATTATGTGATTTTATATTTATACTTATGATAGTTTCTTGCTTAATTAAAACCATTTGTCATTATATAGTGACTTTTTTCTATTTTTACTTTGGTATTAAGGTCTATTTTTTTGTAATATAAGAAAAGCTACTTCTAATTTTTTATTTCCATTTTCTTGAGATATCTTTCTCTTATTCTTCACTTTTATCCTATGTGGTTTTCTTTAGAGATGAAATGAGATTCTTCTAGGCAAAATATAGATTTTTTTTGTTCTATCTATTATAGAACTTTATGTCTTGAGAATTTACGCCATTAAGGTGGTTCTTGACAGGTGAATATTTACTAGTGTCATTTGGGTTATTGTTGACTACTTGGGCTGTCTGACATTTCTTCCTGTCTTACTGTCTTCCATTTTTGTTATCTTGTACTACATAGAATTGTACCACAACTCTTTGAGAGTTGAAAATTAAATGAATATGTAAATCTAATTAATATAGCATTTGCAGAATCAAATAATTAAAAGGTGTGAAGAGGCTTAGGTTTCTTACCTGTGACAATATCTACCCTCCTGACAAATATTATTTACTCTTTTATGTTTGGAATTTTTAGATATTATTATTATTATCATAATCATTTTATTAATCTTTATACATCTTAATACTATGCTTTAAAGAAATATGCATTTCTATAAAATATGTTATAAGTAAATAACAGTGGTTATTTAGGGATCATAACACTAACCTATAAGTCAGTTGAAATAAGAAAAATCTGATTTTAAAGCTTTATATAATAAAACAATAACATTGAAATCAGAAGAAATGAACCTTTTGGTTATTGGGGTAACTGGATATGATTGAACAATTAAAAGATTTTTGCGTAATTTGATTGAATTCCAACTGTATTAAAAACTAAATCATCTGGGTTTGGTGGTGCACACATGTAATCCCAGCACTTCAGGTGGATAAGGCAGGAGAATCCCTTGGTATTAAGGTGTAAATTTTGGGATATAAGAATAGCTACTTCTGTTTAATTTTTGTTTCCATTTTCTTGAAATAACTTTCTCTTATTCTTCACTTTTGTCCTATGTGTTTCTTTTGGAGGTGGACTGAGATTCTTCTAGGCAAAATATAGATTTTTTTCTATCAATAATCAGTACCTTGTGGTGGTTGATGCTTTTTGAAGTGCAAGGATCTCACATTAGATTTCTTGGCTCCTCTTAAGTAGACAGGAATGGGGGATGTGACATCTCTTGGAGTCCTAGCATGCAGAGCAAGAGCTCATGGCAACAGGATGTGATGTTCACCCCCAACTCTCTGTCAAGCCAGCTGTCTCTGCACAGCGTTGACTTAGATGAGCCACTTGGAATGGGAGTCATACTGGGGGTGCTGGGATTTTGATTTCTCCATATGTAGCTTAAAATTTTTATAATGAGCACCAATCCTTAGAAATAAAAATATTAAAGACTTTTGAGGGGAAAAGTCCACTAGGCATCCATCTAGCTGTGGGGCCTGCAGTAGTGTAGAGAAGGGAGGCAGTACCTTTCCAGCCTGCCAGGTGCCAGGTGCTGGCTGGATCAGGTGGGTGACAGAAGGGAGCCTTTCTGCTCACTCTCAGGGGAGACTAGAAAAAGCAAGTTGGCCACAGGTGTTCTGGAGCCCTCTGGGGAGGGGAGAAGGGCATGTCTGTGGCCACAACTTGGCATGTCAGCACCATCTAGTGGGAATATTAGGGACAGTAACCCATGATTCCCTTCTGGGAAAAGAAAAAGTCAAAGCAGATTTTTAAAAAATGCCATCTTGACCACTGGAATTTAGAAATGAGTTCTTTGGGCTCTGCAGTGAGCCAGTCAAGCATGGGGCATGAGGGCACTTGCTGTGTGCTTTGAAGCTGGCATGCAGCTGGTGGGCCCAGGAAAGGGCAGAATCATTGTGATTATTTACAAGTCACACCTACTCTAGCTGGTCAGAGCCTATGCCACCCATTAGGAAACATTCTGAATGCCACCACTGCTCTTGTTTATTTCCTCTTTAAGCAAAAATAAAAAGGAACCATAGCATTAGCATTTCCCATACGTGCATTATGTGGCATTCGTGTAGGTGTGTTCCTGTGACTTGCCTTCACAATAACTGGTAACAAAACACTGCAGAGTCCATGTGACCCTTTTGCACATGGGACAACCCAGAGAGAACTGCTGAAGGCACAGTTTCAGCAGAGAGTGAGTCAGACAGGAACTGATCAGCTTGTCTTAGTGTGAGCACAGACATCTCCCTGGTCCCCAGCTGTGGGGAAGGGCTCTCCCCACAGGGCCAGCGCAGATACTGGCACGGCCATTTGTTGGCAAGAACTCTCTGTCATTTCCAAACAAAAATAGAAGGCTTGTGGAAGGCTTCTGGAAGCCATGGTGCCCATGGACAGCTCCCATGGCCACGGTTCCATGCTATGATAAACAGCCTAGTTCACCTGCCAACAGTCAAATGGGTCTTTTGGTTTTTCAGAAAACCATTGTCTCCAGACAGGCTCTCCTGATGATTCACCACCTTAAATGTGGTGTCAAAGAGAACCTGGAGTCCCTCGCATAATCACTCCTAAAGTTGTCACTCAGGCCTCATGGCCCACAAAATTGAATGCTCCCAGGATAGAAGCCCTTGATGTATGGGCCACACGATGGCTGTTTTGTGGGTAGATCATAAATATTACTGCTATTGACACAGCCCTAAGCAACACGTCCTCACATCTGTGCACATGAGTGCCCAAACCCTTTTGGGTGGGGCCTCTGACTGTCACCACCTGCTTCTCTCTCTCCTTAACTCCCTCCTCTGAGTCCATTCCTTCCTTTCACCTTCAGAAAATAGAAATTGGTAAAGGTTCTTGACAAAGACAGCATTTGGCTGCACCAAACACCTTGATGGCCTGTCCCTTCTCTTGCACTCAGCTGACCCCAGCTGGCCTTCTATGAGGCAGCCTTGCACACTGGTGTCTTTTAGTGTATGCTGGGCAGAGGCACAGTGCCTAAATCCATCTGGGGCCACAGCAGACATGGGCTGAGGAAGCACCCTCACTACAGCCATGTGCTGGAAAGATGCTCAGCTGGGCACTGGTGTGGCACCCATATGGCATCCACGTAGCACCCACTCTGCTGCAAGTGTGAACACCAGCTGCACAAGCATGTGGCTCCTCTAACAAGAGTGGTTATTTTTGGCTACGAATAATGTGAGCTCACTGAACACACATTGACCTTGACAGTTTAAAATGGCTCCTTTTACCTGTGAGTGGGTGAGTGTGATGACGATATTGGATGAAAATAACAAAAACTAAATATTATTAACTGCATGCAATATGCAGGCCAGTGTACAAAGACTGCCTGTAATGTCTCACTTAATACTCAGGAAACTCCACTAAATGACTGGCGTCCTAAGCGTGATTACACCAGACACCACTGCCCTTCGTCCACAGCACTTTCCAACTGCAGATGGCCAGACCATGAGTGCCTCTGATTGAAGATCAGCCAGGTATTGGTGTTCATGGCCACTAGATGCAGAGCACACAGCAGGATCATGGCCTTGTGTGGCCTCAAGTCGCTCAGCCTGCACCAGCAGGGAGGAAACAGGATGATGAGGTCGGTGACAGAGAGTGCACCTCACCCAAGCTGCAGGCAGCCACCCGTGAGGGGCAGCACCCAGCTCTATCCACTGGCCTCTGCTCCAGTCACCAAGAAACTGATAGCCTCCTGGGAACAGTCGCAATGCTTGTAAAAGCCTGTCGAGCTGACCTGCATCTTGACCACAGGCCACATAGTGTCACTGAGCCCTTCATTCACAGCCATGAAGTTGTTGGCAGCTCTTCCCCCCCAATTCTGCTCTGTCCCCACCCTGGGACCTGACCCTGTGAGTGACATCTCAATTAGCCCAGCACCTGAGTCATGTGGCCCAATGAAAGACAATGTCACCACTGGTCAAAGAGGACTGGAGTGCTTTTGGCAAAGTCATGTTTAGTAATGAAAAATGCTGAGAGTCAAGAACAATATTGCCTAACAGCAACAGGACAGCAGCCCTCTTCTCACCTGCCTCCTCACACATTATTATAAGATGCTAAAATTAAAGTTCATCCAAAGATACTCTCTGTTGCAAATACTCAAATCCACCAGCATCACCATCCAAGCAGCCATAGACTCTGACAATGATCATGGCTGGATTTCAATACAACTATATGTACAAACCAGGCACCAGGCTGGATTCAGCCTGTGCTCTGCACCTGCCCAGCCCTGTTCTCTACTCCTGCTCTAGTCCCAGGCCCTGACAGGTAAACACATCTTGCTTCCCAGCAACTCTAGAAACTGGTGCTTTCTCAAGAAGAGAGCATTAAGCTCTCTGCTGAATTCCACCCTCATAAGTGTCAGGAGGCTTTGGCACTAATAGGGAATTCAGGGCTAAAGGTGAAGCATCAGACAAAGGGCAAGGACTTGAGTGAAGATATTCCCCAACTGTGGCCCAAGCTAGTTTGAGCTGGAGAATCTGCAGGAGAGCTCCCAGGGAGAGGGACTGTAAGGATGCCTCATCTCTCCCTGAAACACACAGCAGCCACCATTGTTTCTTAGAAGCTGATTTCCTACAAAGTCATGCCTCCACCACACCAAAATGTGGATCACTGCTGACAGGATCACATCATTTTCAAAACCTAAATGCCCTGGAACTTGTATTCAAGCACAGGGTCCATTCATTCATTCAACAACCATCAACTGTGCCAGGCCTTGCTATGGGTGCCACAGAGACAGGGGTGGATGAAACTGACTAGGATCTCATCTTCTGGGGAGAGAGTCAATAGATGACTCCAGCAATGGCCAGTGGTGACATCTGTGAGGATCATGAAATAGGAAGACATGGACAGTAACAGAAGAGCAGGGAGTGGCTGAGGGTTGCACAAACCAGTGTGGTCAGGGAAGGTGCCTCTCTAACAGCCGAGGCATAGGAAAGGAACCAACCCAGGGAGAGGCAGGGAACATGTGTTTCAGGCAAAGGGCACATGCTAGGACCTCAAGATGGGGGAATAGCAGTAGATTCATTAATGAATAGGGTTTTCATCTGCAATTGGCTCAACTCTGATATCCAACTTGAGTGAGAAATGATCCAAAGAAGCCACAGATTTCCCCAGAATAGCTGTGTGTGAGGTCCCGGCAGGAAGTCCAACTCAGCGAAAAGTTTACTTGATAATTTCCAGGACAGAAGAGTATGGAGTGCATGGCCCTCCCACAGACCCACAGCACCCTCCTTTCTATGAACTGGAATATTATCAATGACTCCATCCTCAAGTGTGGTCCCTGGGCCTTAGTTGTGGAAAGAGTTTCAGCAAAACACAGGGAAAATCCCAGCTGCTTTCTGACACATGAAGCAAAACCACAGGCAGTTTCGTGGGCTCTGGGATCCTGACTAAATTCATCTGGGCAGTTGCCAACAAGATTCTTTTGGTCCACCTGCATTTCAAATTTTGCCAATCCCAGGCCACCTGGGGACTCTCAAAGCAAAGCCAATTTATGAGGGGCTGGTAACTGGGCACACAGAACTCTGTCCTAACACATACCCTACCATACATTTCAATAAAACTATCTTCCCTCAGCACATCACTTGGTCCTGACATGCACAAAGATGGAGACAATAAAGGATGAGGGCTCCCCAAGAAACCATTCCACAGTCTCCAAAAATGAAAAGGGATTTACACAATAGACCTACATAGTTTCCAGGAGGCACTATGGAAAGCAGATAAAGGAAATGCAATTTAAGAATATTTTTCTTGTTTAAACAACATGTACCAAGTGCATGGGAGAGAACAGATGACATTCTGCTTCATGACATTAGAGTAATCAAAGTATTTAAAGAAAACTTCTCTGTTCCTCTTCTCCTAAAGGCATAATTGTGTACCATTGCAAGAGGGATGATGCCCACAAAGGTGGTATGGCTGATAAAGATCTCAGAAATGACCAGTTTGCTCATGAAGTCCTAGATTGGGTACGCCACTTGAGCTGATTTGCTGGGTTGCAGCCAGACCACTGCTGTTGATGCCAAAGTCCACTTGTAGGATCTCGTACACTGAGCCATTTGCTCTGGAAAACAAACACATATTATAGTTCAGATTGAAGCACATAACTTAGTATAATGTGACGAACACAGCAAATGGCCCATTCCCCTTCATCAACCAAGGAAACGATTGCCACCTTTGATTCACACATGGCAGTGTTCAAATACCTGGCCCACAGCTGCCTCTCTGTAGCCCCATCTCACGATGAACTTTCAGGGTCCTCTGTGGACAGAAGGCTGCTCCTCACTGAATGAGAAGCTGCAATTGATTCCTTCCCAGAACATGGTGCCAGTTCCCTCCCCTGTCCAGCCAAGGAGGGAGGTGCCAGTTCCTCAGTGAAGGCCACCTTATAGCCCACATCAACCACCTCTGCAAAGGCCCATTGACCAAAGATCAGGCAAACAAGTTCTGGAGATGAGAATGTGGTTCTGTCTTTGGAGGGGCCTCTGTTGTCTAGGTCCATGTGCTAGATGGCCGCTGGCACTATAGGTGCTGCTGCTACTGAGCATTCCATCTAGTGGGACAGAGAGCTGCAGAAAGGGGACACATGGAGGGACCCCTTGACATGCATCTTCAGAGCCTCGGGCAGTGGTCCAAGCACAGGCTTTGGAGTCAATGGCTTTGACAACAAACTGGCTGTGGGACCATGAGAGTTGCTAAATTGGGCCTTCACTCAAACAGCTGTCAAGTGGGAATAATGACAGGTGTGCAATTCAAGGACTCAGGTTTCTAATTTTTGAAATGTTGTTCTCCTTAAAGACTTTAAAAATGATTCCTAGCTCCTGATATATATATATATATATATATATATATATATATATATATATATATATATGATTTTATATAAGTCTGTCTATATACGTGTTTGTGTGTGGGGGGGATTTTAACAAAATCTTTACATAAAATAAGGTATAGACGACCAAATCACACAAGATGTTCCTGAGAGACAGACTAAACCTTCCCTGTGTTCTTTCACTTTTCAGTGAACCCTTTAACAGGAGGAGAGGAGAAGCTAACACCAAACGGTGGTGAGGAGGGGGCAGCTGCACTGGCTAGTTGCAGAGGTGCTGCATGGCCAGATGAGGACTGGCTGGCAGCTGCCTCCTTCTTCTCAGCTCAGGTGTGAAGTGTCAGCACACTGGGAGACACAGCCTGATTCATGCACCATTACCCATGATGTGTTGGCTGTCTTAATCATCACTGTATTTTGGTTTTATGGCCAATTGTTAAATATCATCAAAAAGCAATTGGGTTTGTCAAATTGATTGACAGGGTGTCCCTTCCCTCTTTCATTAGTGATTGCTTCCGTTTGGATATGGGTGGTCCCCAGAGGCCAGGTGTTGATGAGGTTCCTAGTCTGGTGTTGATGGGGTGGGGAACCTTTGGGGACTTTGCAGAAGGCTCTAGATCATGGGCCTTGAGGGAGGCTGTATGAAGCCAGCTCCCTCCTCTTTCTCCCTTGTTCAGAACAAGAGTGAGTGGATATTTTCTCTTTACCACGCTCCCTGCACAGGGTGCTAACTCACCACAAGCCCCCAAACCTGACCACAGTCTGAATCCTCTAAAACTATACACCAGCAAACCCCTTCTCTCTGCAAGTTGATCTTTGCTCCAGTAATGGAAGCCCGCAAACTGTCACCATGTTGTCTGAATGACAGCAGCAAAGAAAAATCCCAGAAGGGAGCTGGGGATGGATTCCAGATTTCCAAACATAATCACACTTCTCAGTGGACCAGGGCAACAGCCTGGGGATGGCCTGTCCTCTGCAGAAAGACTTGGCTTGGCTTCTCCTCTTCCCTGTGGAAAACAAAGCCTCCCTCTGCCCCAACCACAGTGCTCAGAAGAGGAGGGCTTTGAACTATGGGTCCTGGTGGCTCACCTCCTGTGGTCTAGGTCCAACAGCCAGAAAAGGCAAGGAAACACTTGCCCCCACTGGCCAAAGGCACGTCGCTTCCATGCAGAGAGCCATGTCCTCTGTCTTATTCCCTTGGCTTCAGCTTATCTGTTCTGAACCTTTCCAATTTGCTTCTTTTTCTAATCTTTTTTCTTTTGGCAACACAACCCTTTATTTTCTGGTTTCATCTTAATTACTGACATTCCCTCAGGATGAGTATTCATTACAATATTTTAAATTAAGACCTGCACTGCCCTCCTTGCTGTGTGCATCAGGGCTCCCCACACAACATGTATAATTCTTATCACAGGATTTCAGGCAGTTTGTACATTATATTCTATTAAAAACTCAGTTCCACTCAAGGTTTTCACAACCCAGGGATCACAGCTTCCTGCTGGACGATGTGCTGAGATATATTTACACATTCCTGTTAGCAGAAACTTCCCTCCACAGGCCTGTGTTTCACACCTCAGTTGATATCACAATGCAACAGAAGGCGTAAAAAGAAGCAGTTATTTATTTATATTATGGAATGGATTCTAGAGGGATACTAGATAAGCATAAAATATCACCACAGCCACAATACCTGCCCTTCTTTAGCCCTGGGGAGGAAGGTGGGGCCAGGAGCTGTCAATCACACAGCTCTTTTTCAGTCACTTCTAAGAACTTCAAACTCTGCTCTCAGAAAGCAACAGTGACAACCACCTCCAAGAATTTGTGTGGTTCTCTGCATTTGAAACATTACCATTTGACCAAATATTTCAACAAAATTCCTTCTGCATGGAACCTGGACACCATCACCTACCCAGTGTCCCAGAATGCAGGGACAGATGGCACCCACAGCATGCTCTGGGGGTATCAGTAACCTTGACACTGTGGTGACTGTCTGGCTCACTCTCACTAAAGTCCTTATCAGAGTCCATGGCCCCCAGATCCCCTCCCACCTTCCATCCCAGGCCTTCAGCTGAGGTTGATGGGAACCCCTGACTTCAGGGATGGCTATGGCAGTTGCTTAGGGGATCACATGATCATAGTTATATCCCCAGGGCCATGGATGACCAGGACCTGTGCTGGGCCTGTCTGGGAAGAAAAGCTTCTATCAGAGTGACCACATCAACAGATGGATGCAGATGTAGTCAGTGTCCACCATCCTCCTCAAGAATGGAGAGCACTTGAGAGGTGTACAACCACGGGAACATGGGGACAGGCTCTGAGGAGAAGGTTGGAGCCCCAATCCAATGCTCCTGGTGCCCGTCCATCAAGAACTCAACCTGCCTGAAGACCTTCATTGTTACAGGACCAAATGGACAAAACCACCTGATAAACCAAGCACCGGAGAGGAACTTTTCTACCAGGAATACACACAGCAGTGCTGTGTGTTATGGTTTGCGTCTGAAAAGTCCCCCAAAGTCTCATGCACCTAAAGGCTTAGTCCTCAGTGCAGAAATGCCCAGAGGTGGTGAAGCCAGATTTAAAATTAGGTAGTCAGTGTAGTTAGGTAAATCGGGTCTAGTATCAAGTGAAATCTAAAATGGAGGCCATGTTGGGAATGAATTTCCAGAAAAGCTGAGCAACTCTTGGAATGTTAATGAAGCCCAGGAAACAGCCCCCAACAAATTTGAAGACAGCCCATCCCAAAGAAAGTTAATGAATCCCAGGAAACATCCCCCAACAGATTTGAAGATACCCCATCCCAAAGAAATGTTAATGAACAGCAAACTTTACTCGGAAATGCCCAGATTACTTCTTTGGCCCTCCTGTATCCCAACCCTTCCCACCAAAAACTATAAAAATGGGAACACATTCTTCTTCCATCACCAAAAACTATAAAAAGGCAAACACATTCGCCCTTCAATGGATTCCACCTCTTGGATCCCCTTCTTCCTCTGGGAGAAGTCTTTTCTGCTGTCTTTTAATAAACTCCTAATTTTCCACTCTGACCTTGCCTTGGCATGCTTCTCTGGAGTTATTCTTCAACATTGGGGAAACAAGGACTCATCACCGGTCAGCAGCGGAAACAGTGGGGATCATAGGAAATGACTCCATCCCCAGGTGCTGACCTCCTCAGTGGAATAATGCACCAGATGGATTGAAGATGGAATGGATTATTGGGAGTGGGACCCTGTTGGAGGAAGGTTATCACTAGGCATGTGGCCTGAGAAGGTTCATCTCATCCCTAGCTCCTGTCTTCTCCACTCCCAAGGCCTGGGGCTGAGCAGCTCTACCCACCACACCCTCCAGCCATGATGTTCTGTCTTACTTCAGACACAGAGCAATCTATTTGGTCAACCACGAACTGAAGCCTCTGAAATGGTAAGACAAAGTAAACCTTCTTTCCTCAGAGCTGTAGGGGTCATGTATCCTGGTCACAGTAATGAAAAGTTGCATCACACACTGTGAAAAACAGAATAAAGCCACAGCCCTTGACAGACACCAACTCTGAAGAGTACTATCTGTCACTCTCCCCTCTTCATTCCCTGATGGCAGAGACCATCTCCCACTACAAAGCCCAAAATACTACCCAACTGGTACTTCCCAAGAGCACCTGCTTCTTGGGCAAAGGCAGAGATCCCACAGCTTACTGATGAGCTCTGAAGGGAAGACTCCCCTAGAGACTGATTGTAGAAGAAGACACATAGGACAAGTCCCACTCCTTTTCAACCCCTGAATATTTCTGGGTGAGTTTTCAATGCCTGAAAGAGCTGCATCCACCTTGTGACCATGAGGAGATAAGGAAGAGGATGGTGGTCAGTTCTCTAGCTGGATTGGAGTAGAAGGACAGGAAACACTGAGCAGATATGTGGTACCACTGTGTCACCAATAACAAGACCAACCAGCTATGAATTGCTTGGGATGTGAGATGACAAAATTCTTTTGTAGCAGCCATCTGTGGGCAGATGATCTATTACTTGCAGCTGAATCCCCTGAGCTAATATTAACAACTCAGGAATTTGATGTGATCAAGACTTGGGGTGCTCAGTATTTGGGTATGTTCAGGATTTGGGAATGCTCTGGATTTGGGGTGCCCAGCATTTGGGGGTGAGCAGCAGATAGACATAGATTTCCAGAGACATTGTGGTCACCTGAGGCTACTGAAATGAGTTTGAAGGGAGAGGTGCCCAGATCACCCAGACAGTGCTTCCTAACAGGCTTCTGACCAGCACTTATCTGAGGCCCTCTTTCCCCTTAAAGAGCAGGCAGAGGGAAACACCAGCTGATGCTGTCAGGGTCACCAGGAAGAGGCAGCCACACCATGCCACTTCAGGGAACAGGCTGTCCCCACCACTCACACACCCACCAACGATCCTGTGTTTGTGGTCCTCAAATAATCTAATAGAGAAGAAAGGAAAGACAAAAGACTATGACAATGCAGCGTGACAGAGCAGTTGCCTGAGGGGCTTGTGTGCCCAGATAAGGAGCTGGTGCCTCACCCAGGGGGAGGCCTGAGCCGTGATTGTGGCTGCACAGCTGTCACAGTAATTAACCTGAATAACCACTGAAGATGCTTGTCCCACACATGGGAGGAGGCAGGGGCCGAGACTTCAGGCAAGGGATCTGTTCACCCACAAGTTGTCCCGATGCAACATCATCAGTGAGGGCCTCTCTCTGCAGCAGAGCTGAGCACAGCCCACACACCTGAGTTTTGAGCTCCAGCTGGAGAAGAGAGGCTGCCCCCCAGCAGTGCCAGGAACCTAGCGTAAGACCAAAGAATGCACCAGTCCCCAGGTGTGACATCAGAAAAATGACTATTTAAGTGGAAAGGAACAATGATCCCCTCAGTGGAGCTGCATCGGTCTAAACGCCACCTCCAGCCCTGGGTTCCCACACAGTACCCAGTCCCTCAACTGCCTTGGGCCTTGGGCCTCTCAGCATTCACCTGCCCTGGGTGACTGGTGGCCCATGCAGGCCAAAGTGGCCATCATCTGGGTGCTGCTGTGGTCCACTGCCCACTGGTCTCCATTGCTGGTTCTCAAGGCTGTGATCTTTACACCTGCTGCCACCTTAATTCTGAGAGGTAGGAAACAAAATGTATAAGAAAACATCCCAGGACGACTCCGCAGGCCAATATGACCCTATAAGGGGGAGTGTGGGCATACTGTCCTCCCCCCAGGAGACAGGAAGAACACTGTGAATGGCTTTCCTCTGAAAACAAAGTGTCCTGTTATTTTTACGAGTGCCTGAAAATCGGAGCCCAAAGCGTTGGCCATTTCCATTAATTTTCAGTTTAGTCTGAGTTTGGACAGGTCACTTCCTGCCACTGGGATTCATGGGGTGTGATGGGGATGTGGGAAAGTAGATGGACTCTGCCCCTCACCTGCAAGTGGGAAACAGTCACCATGGGATCAGGAAGGACAGGCGCTGCCACATCAGGGACCCAGAAGACCACTGCACTGAGCACTCAGTGATGGGGAATGCTCAGCAAAGCTCTCCCAATCTTTCCTATGAACACACAAAAGGAATGCCAAGGGCAGACAAGGCCCATGTGCAGGAGTCAGAGAGCAAAGACAGGCATAGGGAGTTCATGTCCAGCACTGCTGAGACCTAGGGAGCCAAGATCCCCTCAAGATTAATCATCACACTACATACGGTCCAAGGTGCTGCTGGTTAAAATAAGATGAGCAAAAGTGAAGATACAGTAGACAGTGACATGGGAGGAATGATCTACAGATCATCTGATAAGAGCTAATATCCAGAATATGCAAAGAGTTCTTTCAAATAAATAACAAAAAAACAATCATGCAATGAAAAAAATAGGCAAAGGTCTTGACTGCATAATTCTACAAAGAAGACATACAGATTGCCAACAGGTGCATGAGAAGATGCTCAGCATTGTCAGTCATTGGGAAATGCAAATCAAGACCACAGTGAGCCACCACTCCACACTCACTCACTGGTTAAAATATGACATAAAGGAGGTGGTGAGGTCCTGGAGAGATCAGATCCTCACATGTTGCTGGTGGGGATATAAAAGGCACAGCTGCTATGGAAATGGTTTGCCAATTTCTCAAAACATTAACCTAGAACTACTGTAGGACCCACATATGATTTCCCTCGTTAGGAAATTAGAAAGCAAAAAAGAAAAAAAAATCTGGGGAGGGTCTCATGAAAATAGATGAGAAACCAGAAGAGGAGGGAGTGGCAGCAGGGAGGAGGGAGTGGGGAATAAGCTGGACCAAATCATGTTTGCGTACTTATAGATGCAAGAGTTCCCCTAATATGTATAACAATTAGTTTCTTATAAAATTACTACAGGACCCAGAAATCCCACTCCTAGGCTTAGAGTCCAAAGAATTGAAAACAGGAACTCAGTAAAATACACAACAGCACTGTTTGTTTGTTTGGGGTTTTTGATTTGTTTTGTTATGGTACCAGTGATTGAATGTAGGGGCACTTAGTCACTGAGCCACATCCCCAGCCCTTCTTAAATTTTTTTTAGAGACAGGGGTTGCTAAATTGTTTGGGGACTTGCTAGGTTGCTAAGGCTGGCTTTGAGCTTGTAATCCTCCTCCCCAGCCTCCCAAGCCACCCGGATTAAAGCTGTGCATCACCACCTGGCCAGTGCTGTTTGTAATGTTCACAGGGAGCAAGAACTCAAATGTCCATCGACTTTTGAGAAAAAAACTAAAGCATGGTTCATTCATGGCGTTGGAGTATTACTGAGCTGTTTAAATGGCTGAAGAAAGATGCATGCTCCAACAGTGCCCATCAAAAAACTATTCTATGAAGTGTGGGAAAGTGAACATATTGAGTGGTATGATTCATACAGAAAGTGAACCATAGAGACAGAAATGCAGATCAGTGGTCTCCAGGGCCTAGGAACAGCAGGGGAATGGGGAGGTACTGCTTAGCTTGTGGGTACAAACTATCTTTTTTGGGTGATGTGCTAAGTGCTACTGAATTGATGGCTTTAAAGTCGTTAATTTTATGTTACATGAATTCTAACTCAATCTTTTAAAAAAGAAAAAAGTTTGGAGTGGGGACAGGTAAATGACCCACCATAATTCCATGTGGCTGAAACTTTAAAAAATTTCTAAAAGGATTTGTCAAAATCCTAACCTCTGTATGGCCCAAGCGAGCAATGCTCTTGTAGCAGTATTTGAGGCATTGAAGGATGGAACTTGGGGGTGGTATGAAGCTATTACTGATGCCTGCCCAGGGAACCCTGCAGTGGGACTGGGGACTCAGGTGTGCCTCTCTAACTAAAAGAAAAGGAAATGCGGTATTGTCCCCACCTGCTGCTCCCTGTCCCGCTGCCCTCCACTCCTGTTGCTCTCCCCTTCCTGACATGGATCCCTCCCCAGCTGCCCTCCTTTCCTGCCTCCTTCTTCCTTCTGCCCCCTCTTCTGCATCCCCCTCTCTCTCTGACAATTCTGTCCCCAGACTCCCAGCTGCTTGGCTGCCATCTCTTGTTCCTGGCATTTCCTGTAAAACCTTGGCCAGGAGAGATGGCATCCACTGGAGACCCTCACAAATCTTGCCCTGACTCTTCTGTCCCTCTTTCTGTATCCTGTTGGCTTTTTAAATAATGTGCACAGGTGGCAAGAACTCTAACTTCCCAGTGGGTGAGTACAGTGGTCCCTGTGTGCCATGGGTAGGGACCACTAAGGAAGTCTGTGACCAGGACTCAGAGATGCTCAAGGCTGCCAAGCACCTTCTCCCATTCACTGTTTCCAACATCCCCTGACACTTAAGAACTTCTTGGGATCAAGTGCTATTCACAAAGCCCAAGGAAATAAGAAGGCACAGAGCTCAGGTTGGACTGTGAGTCTCAGATGGCATGGGCCATAGGCCAAGACCATGGACACACTTTCCCAGGACCAAGTTAACAGCAGAAAAATGACTTATTAACCAATGACAACATGCCTCTGGCCTTCTGCTACAGGCCACACAGCCTGAAGACTCTCATAGATCCATGGCATCCTCATTCCACTGGGTGGTAGGCATGCTTTCTACTCCCATTTTCCATGTGATTACACTGCTGAGGTGTCACTGGACAGGCTCTTATGTAGGTGGCTAAGGAGAAAACTGTCCACTTCAGCCAGCAGAAGTAAAGATGGCTCATATTTGGAGAGCAGATGCCACCATCTCTACTGGTAGCCAACAGGCCGGAGAGTGAGGTCAGTGCATCCACTAGATCAAGGGCCCATGACCCCCGGGAAAAGCACTCATGATCCAAATGCAAAGGCACCACGACCAACCCAGGTCACACGTGAGAACACCGTGTCTGGTGTGAACAGGACAGCAGCAGCTGAGGGTCCCCGCAGGGCTCTCATGGGTCTGTGTAGCTTCCAGGACCAAAATCCACGGGGGCCATGGCCAAACCAGTGGGCTCTGCACAGACTGCCTCAGGCCTTCCCTGCACCATGCTGACCCCTCCATCACAGCACCAGGTCTCATTATCTGGGTTACCAGAGGAGCAGCCTGGGGAGCCAAGCAACATGATCAGAAGGTTCACACACTGCAGAGCAGGCCAGAGCCCAGACACTGCCCCTGGGAGGCAGAGCATGGCTGGCCACCCAGGGGCCAGGCCCAGGCCCTGGCTCTGCCAGTAGCTAAGACTGTAATGGAAAGTGCTGAGAGGAAAATGCAGTGGTGTCTGGAGAGCTCCCCAACCCCACATCTACCCAGCACCCATGATGTGGCTTTATGTAGAGGGGGGTCCTCCACCCCTGGAGTTCCTTAAGTATCTCAAGAGGAGGCTTGTTGTTTTAGTGTGGGTGCTGTGTCCAGGGAGTCATGTCTTTATGAGACAAAACAGGAAAAGACACAGAGTCATGGATAAGATGAAGAGCAGAGGCTGGAGCACCTTCTCCACCCCACAGCGTCTGCACTGTGAGCATGGGCACCCCATGCCCAGAGCACAGATCCCCACTGCTCTAACCACCACCTCCTTGGTCATTGGTGTGGCAGCTGAAGGACACTTGTGCTGGACTGTTTCATGAAGTCCTACGATGGTGTTGTGGGATGCAGGTGCAGAGCAGGAAGAGGGCAGATGTGGGCAGGGCAGGTGTGGTGCAAGTAGAGAACAGGTAGAGGGCAGGTCCTGGAATGCATGTTATTATACATATGATGCACAGAGGAGGTGTCAAGAATATCTAGGGGACAACAGCCATGTAAATAATAAAACATGGCAGGTGAGGAGGAATGAATGGTATGAGTTTGCTGTGCAGGCTTAAGAAGCCCTAAGCACACCATCCACAGGCCCCCAGGACAGCAGGAGTCACACAGGATGAAGGAGGCAGTTGGGCCAGAGAGGATCACAGAGGCACCTGGAGCAGGTTGGGGTTCAGCTGACTCCCAGTGAGACCTGGGCAGTGTCCCAGAGCTGCTGGGACTTGGCATCCCTGTACATGAATAGTGGGTGATGACACTTACACTCCTTGCCATGGTGAATGTTAAATGAGCCACACACATGCCCCACACAGAGTATTAGAAACTGATCCATGTTAATCACTGTTAATTTCTGAACATGAACCTCCAGATCATCCCCAGAGAGGAAAAACTCAGCACTTGATCCCACCTGATGAGGTTCCATGGGAACTGCTCTTGGACACCAGTCAGCACCCAACCACCTCTATGAAGTCCCTGGGAGCTGCTCTAAGACCGCAGCAGCATCCCAACCACCTTCCCTAAGGTTCCTGGTAATGGCTCTAGGACCCAAGCAGCACCCCAATCACCTTCCCTGAGATTCCCTGGGAACTGCTCTAGGACCCCAGCAACATCCTAACTACCTCCCCTGAGGTCCCTGGAACTGTTCTAAAACCCTAGCAGCACCCCAACCACCTGCTGTCCAGATATGAGTTCCTTATCCACCTCCTGTTTCTTGGCAGAAAATTCTTCCCACACCTCAAGGCAGGGAAAACTCCTCACTTTGGCATGGCAAATCCACTTCTTTCATAAAAAATTTTGCTCTAGAGAACATCAAACTCTGAAACCTTTGGACCCATAGGACCTCAGTGCATATCTGAAAATTCTCAGAAATTTTATGGTGGTTGCAATTGTAAACACACACACACACACACACACACACACACACACACACAAACACCAACTCTGCTTCATGACTGCTCAAGTTCTATTCATAGAGCCATTTTCAGTGCAGCTCACTACTGAGGTTTAATTGATGCCCCCATTTCTTTCAGGCAGCTGATCCTATTAAATTTCACCTGAGGCTTCTCATGGTCACAGTGTGGCTGCCACAGCTCTGGATCTTATACCAACATCCATAAAAAAGAAAGCATAACTCTATTCCCCACAACAAAAATTCTGGAGCCAAAATTTTATGAGATGAATCCTATTGAGTATACAATTTTTATTCCTGCACCAAGGGCAAGGTTAATCCCATTGTAATCATCCATGAAGGGTTATCAAAGAGAAGCTCCTCAAAGAAGATTGAAGTTATAATTAAAGTGGAGTGCTGTGTATCAAAAGTATAAGCCCAATGCCAAACTATTGACATTTTGCACCTTTCTTTAACACAAGTTAAAATTTTTTTCTAATCACAGTCCTTGGTCCAAATCTTCCCTCAATTTAGGTTATATTTGTTTGGAGCAATTTAAGCCCAGACTCCGACACTGATTCAGCCAAGACAGATATCAAGAAAACCATCCCATTCACAATAACCTCAAAAAAATAAAATACTTGAGTACTAATGTAACTAAGAAGGTGAAAGATTTTACAATTAAAATCATGCAATACTGAACAAATAAATTGAAGAAGACCCTAGAAAATGGAAAAGACCTCCCATGTTCTTGTATTGGCAGAATTAGTACTGTCAAAATGGCCATACTACCAGTATAGTAATATACAGATTCAATGTTATCCTTATTAAAATCTCATTTTTTTCACAGAATTTGACAAAACAGCCCTAAAATTCATTTGAAAGAATAAGATACACAGAATAGTGTAAGTGATACTAAGCACAAAGAGTGACATAGGAGGCATCACAATGATATAGAGGATTTCAAACCATCCTCCAGAACTGTAGTTACAGAAACAGCATGGTTTGGCATAAAACAGACATGAAGAAGAATAGAATAGACTAGAAGACACAGAAACAGACCTGCACACTTACAGCCATTGGATACTTGACAAAGTTTCCAAAAATTTATGTTGGATAAAAGATAGTCTTTCTAACAAATTGTGCTGGGAAAACTGGATATGCATATGTAGAAGAAGGAAACTGGAACCCTGTCTCTCACCCTTCACAAAAGTCAAGTCTAAATGGATCCAAACCTTAGGAATTAGAACAGAAACCTTGCAACTTCTCAAAGAAAACATACAGTCAATACTCCAACATACAGATGCAGCACCAGCTTCCTCAAAAAAACCCTACACCCCAAGAAATAAAACAAGAATCAGTGAGTGAGGTAACATCAAATTAAAAGCTTCTGCACAGCGAATGACATGATTAAGAGTGTGAAGAGAGCACCTAAGGAATGGCAGAAGACCCTGGCCAGCTGCTCCTGTGAGGGAGATCAATATCCAGAACACATAAAAACTCAAAAAACTTACCTCCAGAAAACAAATAACCAAATCAATAAATGGGCAAAAGAACTAAACAGACACTTCCCAAAAGAAGAAAAACAAATGACAATAAATATACGAAAAAATTCTTACCCGCCCTAGCAATCAGAGGAACGAAAACCAAAACTGCATCAAGATTTCATCTCCTTCCATCTGCATGGCAATTATCAATACCACAAAGAATTATAAATGCTCGGAAGAATTTCGGGGAAAAGGCACATTTCCACATTGCTGGTGGAGCTGCAAATTAGCACAATCACTCTGGGAAGCAGGATGGAGATTCTTCAAAAATTAGGAATGGAACCACCATGGGGCCCAGCTATCCCTTTCCCTGGTATTTATCCGAAAAACACTAAAATCAACCTACTACAATGATGTGGGTACATCAACGTTTACAGCAGCACAAATCACAACAACCAAGTCATGGAATCAATCCAGATGCCTGTCATAGATATATGAATTAAGAAAGTGTGTTCTAGCCCCACAATGGAGTTGTACTCAGCCATAAGGAAAAATGAAATCATCGAAGTGGAGAACACTGTGCCAAGGAAAATGAGCCCAGTCTCAGAGAATCAAAGGTCAAATATTTTCTCTCACATGTGGAAACTAGAGTGAAATAAAGGAAAGAGGGAGGAGAGTGTCCAGGGAAGATCAGTGGAGTAGAAATAGACCAAGAGGGAGTAGGGGTGGTCAAGGGCAGGACAAGGGAGTGAATTCTGAAAAACCACGTATGTGCATATATAAGTACACCACAGGAAATTTCAACTTTATATGTAAATAGAGAGAACCACTCAATATAAATAAATAGATGAGAAACATCTATAGAGTGGAGAAAGGAGAATGGGGGAAGGGAGGGGGAAGGGAGACCATGAGCTGAAATCAAATCCCATGCATTTATGACTTTGTCAGGATGAATGAAACTACTAGAAATTACTACAATGCTCTCAAAAAAAATTCCCTGCTAACAACTCAATACCAATCGGTGTCATCTGTTATATGTGTCCTGGCATCATTAAAGTAAAAACTACATGTAATTTCTCAAGTCTCTGAATATGCTCCCACATTTGGTGGACACAAAAAAAGGAACATGGCTTCCATTATAATGAAAAAATTCTTATAAATCCTTATACCACCATTCCAAGAATTTTCTTTTAAAGAAAAATGAAGAAAGGAAAGAAGGAAGAGAGGATGGAGTTGGGGGGGGTGAGGATGGAAGGAAGGAAGAATGTCTGTCCTCACTTAGCCATTGTCCTTGGACAACAGCAGCATCTATCCCACCCACTACTCTGACATCTCTGCCATCTTGGTTGTGTGGGCTCTGCTTACTGGCAGCTTCAAACAAAATATGCATACAGTGCATCTTTATTGCAAAGTGAAATTGCAAGTCTTGTGATCCTGGAGGATTGACACATGCCAGGAGGGTGCTTGGCAACAAGAATGCAGCAAGGGTCTACAGTCACTCCTCAAGGGAGAGTCATTGACAGTTAACAAGTGGAGAGGAGAAGACCAAAAAGAGCAGTGCTTTATAAGAGAGCAGCTTATACTGCCAGGCACAGTGAAGCTGCTGCGGACTTCGGAAGCCCTTGAATATTTCTGCTGCATTGACCCTTTCAATGATCATATTGGCAATGTCAAATGTGAAGTTAAAAATTCAATATTATGTGACAATATAAAATTGAAGAAGAGTCACAGATGATCTGCATGCTATAAATTCTTTGTTCTGCATATTAGAACATGCAAATTATTAAACCTGTGTTTTCTTTAACATAAAATCAAGTAAACTTATTATGATAATCTGAATTTCATTTCTCAAGGAATACACCCAATCAACATTTTTCTTATTTTTTAAGTTTTGTAATTCTTGAGAAATCTTGGTTCCCATTTTAATTAGGCAAATATTCTCTGAGTAAAGAATAATTTCCCATAATACCCTCCTATTTTCGAATGGCAATGCTCATGAAAATGCATATTTTATGTGTGAAAATATGTGAATTTTCTATCTTGGAGAAGAAAAGAACTCTCCCTTCCTTCCCAAAATAGCACCTTCCTTCCTGCCTCTGAGCCTCTGTACATGCTGTTCCCTCTGCCAGAAATACTCTCCCATGGGTGCATGTGGGGCTCACTCCCTAGTCTCCTTCATGTCTGGGTAGGTGTGACCTTATGGATTCAGCTTACATGACATGTGGTGTCATAACAACATGGTTGCCCCAGAGTCCCCCAATGTGTACTGTCCTGTGTCATTTCCCAGCACCCTAAATGCTGTCAAAACCACTGAGTGCTGGGTGGAGTTTGCTGTCAGCCTCGCTAAGGCATAAGTCTGACTGTCTGACATTCACCTAAGGTGACCTGAGGTGGGTTTCAGTCAAGAAGAGGTCACCTTCTACACCTGTGTGTGGTGTAGAAGACGGGGATGGGCAGGGCCAGGACCCTCCCTGCCCCAGCTAGAATCTTCCTGTGAAGGGAACTGAGGCATCTGTGTTTAAGGGAGGAAGTCAGATGATGACCCTCAGGTCAAGACCCTGCAGGGGGTAGTCCCTATCTTGGGCATGACATGGCCCAAGGCACTGACCTGCAGCTTGCTTGTAAACACATGGTTAGCCCTGAGCTATGTGCCTCTCCTGTGCCTTCACTGGGGGAAAAATTCATGGGCACTATAGCATTCACATCAAGTTCAGGAGGTGATCGATCAGTGCACATTATCCCCAGATCTGCTGGGGGGAAAGGGGAACCAGCACATCCCAGCACAGAGGAGCTCACTGTGTCCATGGGCCTTGAGCTACATGCTCAGCCTTTTCTGGGGCCACAGTGTGGACTTTCCCCTTCATCAACCCCCAATAGCTTTGCCCACCAGCCCCACATCTTACTCCATTCTTTGTTTGGGATGCCAAGAACCTGGACCTGGTACCCCTTGGAAACCCCTGCCCATGCACCAGCAACATGTAGACAGCCCTCCTTCTTTCCCAGATTTAAGGGACCCACTAGGCTTGCTGCGCCCAGGATGATGGTCCCAGCAGGAAGTGCCCCAGTGGTCCCCCCTGTGCAATCCTGAGCCTTGGCCTCTCTTCTCAGTCTCAGGGCCTCCAGGGGCTGCCCTCACATACCTGGGGCAGGCATCAGTGACCATCACCTCCATTGAGCCCTCCCCCCCAGGCCCCAGTAAGAAATGTCACCAACACTGTAGGGAGGGGGGGATCCCATGGACCAGAGATCCTCAGATTCAGAAGCACACAGGATCACTGGTGCCACCAGGGATACTTCAGAGTTCTGTGCCCACCCTCCAGTGCTGAGACTGGGCTGGTAAAGAGGACACATGGGCTTCAGGGGGTGACTCCACCATGGGCTCCAGGCAGCCCTCACCAGGCAGTGTGATCTGGAGCACATTTAAGGGAATCCCATCATGTGGGAGGAAGGTGAGATCACCTCACAGCCCCAGAGCTATGCCCAGCCCCAGGAGCAGTGCCTCTGCTCTGGTTAAGGGGAGCATACAGATTCTGTCTGTTTGGCCAACCACTCTGCCTATGATCAATTAGCAGAGAGCCACTTGCATCACAATAGGGATATGGAGGCTGGCAAGGTGGGCCCTGCCAGGTGTGCCTTTCAAAATGGGATATAAACTTGAAAGATGATAGGGCAGAGTAAGGAGCCCTAAGAGCAGGCGGGGAGATCTCTCTTCACACCTGCCAGGAAATCCTGGCCCAGTGGATCTTCCTTCTGTAGGTGCCTGCCCAGGAAGCAGAGAACCTTGAGGATGTAAATTTTTGGCCTCTGACTTGGAAAGGGACCAGGATGACCAGCAGACCATGGGAGCTGAGAAAATGCATCTGCCAAAAAGATGAGCTGGATAGGCCAGAGCACAGCTCCAGGGTAGTGCAGGAAGGGATCTGGGTACAGGTGAGGACCCCCAAAAGTGCCCTGACTCCTAGGAAGGGCTGCCAGCTCTGGTCTCACCACTCAGCCTAACTGTCCATCTGAGAAAGTCAAATGTGGTGGGTACAGCTCGGAAGAACTCAGGAACAACACTAAACCATGTGTTTTACTTTGATGTCTGTTCACCAAGACCCTGCTACACACCAGGAGTTGACTACCTACTTTTTGCTGTGGGAATGGCCATCCCCAGAGGCACCCGGGTAGCTTAGTGAAGATGGGACCACACACCTGCCTTGAGGTCAGACTCCAGCATAAAGCCATAAAAATTACCACACCTCTGGCCTTCCAATGCCTCATCTGTAAAATTGGGATGTTGGAAGCAACAGGTACCTCTCAGCATCTCTGCAAGGATCAGGATCTTATGTGCAAAGAACTTACTGCAGACTCTGCCAGGCAATCTGTACCACACAGGCTTATGGTGATGGGTGATGGGGTCCAGGAACTGCCCCCTCAGAAGCCATTCCTGCCCATCTGCCACACTTCAGTCACCTTCAGTCCCACCCTGCCTCAGGGACACACAGACCTGGAGAGAAGCTCTCATGAATCATCAACAGCTCCTGCTCTGTGTCTCTCCATACAGAGGGCCCTTGGGAACAGTGCCACCTGCCCACACCCAGCGACTCAGCACCAGGACTTTCCAGGGGAGGGGCACCCTGTGCATTCCAGGCAGCTCAGGCTGGGCCGGCTGTACTCCAGCTTCTGGGATTGACATGTGTGGCCAAAGCACAGCATCTTTTTGGAGAGAGACTGGTCTAAGAAGGAACTGTGCAATCACCCAAGCCAATCAGATTTTTCATCTTCTGGCCACAGTTGATTGACTCACAAAGAGACAGGTGACCAGAACTTGTCAGGAATTGTTGAGCTCAGTTGTCCTTCTACAAAGCACTGATTGCTCCAAGTATCCAGCACCTGCCAGAGACTAAAGCCAACAGAGGAACACAAAGGCAACATATGGACATAGATCACTTTCTGGCCATATCTCTGAACACCTGGATCTAGCCAGACCTGAGGCTATCCTTGAGCTTTTCAGTTATATGTGCCAGGAAATTCCCTTAAGCCACATTGGGTTGGGTTTATTCTATTTGAAATTGAAAGTTCACTAGCAAAAACAGGTAGGCACTGAAATTTTCACCACTCAGAAGACCAGACAAAATCCACCTGAGGTCCACAGAAGACACACACACAAGTGTATCCCCTGCAATTCAAGGTAAAATTTAAAAATAAATAAATAAATAAAACAGATGGTGAGTGGGTATTTATTGTTCCAATCATTTCTGTGAATACAGAGAGAAAATATTAAGTAAAGGGGATCCATGGAAATAGCCAGAGAGCCTCTCCTGTCAATATTTATCACAATAAGAATAAATATTAATAAACAAAGCTAAGATAGAAAAAATCAATTTATAGCTGCAAAGCAATATGATCTTCTATACAATTAAACTCATTTTCTGTCCAACCTGCTCTTTATATAATGCTTGCTGACATAAAATTTCAAATGCTCAAGAAAGAACCACTTCATTGTGGTGATTCAAAGTAGTCCATGAACCAGGGTGAAATGTTGTCAGTTTTCTTTCTCTCACTCAAACACACTCGGGCTTTGCCCTGGTGCTCTATGCACTCCTATCCTTGAAGAGCTGTCGGACACCTGGGTACTCACGCCTACCGTGACACCTTCACAGCTCACCTGCCATCTGTACTAAGATGGTCATCAGAACTGCACAGAACTTTCTTCCAAGTACCAAATTCATAGGCAAAGGAACACCAACATTGCCTACTAGAATTTTCAAGAAAAATAAAACAGCCCAAGCCAAACTCAAGATCAACCCGCCCAAACATAAACACAGAACTCCCCCTTCTGTACCCTTTTAGAAATGACCAGCAACCACCATGTGGACTTCACCAGCTACTGGAGTCTCAAGGTGCTGCTCACATCAAGTGACTGGCACCATAGGATGTGTGTGTCCCTAAGCTCCCTGCCACTGTCCTCCCATGCATGTCCCCAGAAGCACCCAGGTTCCTAGCCACACCCCATGCAGCCTCAGGGTGGTCTGCTGGAGCTCAAGCCATCCTATCACACTCAAAATCACACCGGAGCCTTCTGCTTTGGGGCCTGTGCTATGCCCCTTCTGGCAGAACCAGCTGGAAGCCACTGTGAAGGGAGGCTGGACACAGAGGCTGGCTGGTTTACATAGATAATAGGGCTCATTCCCCAGGAACTCGGCTGTGCTGGAACCTCTCATCTGACATCCTTCTCCCTGTAAATCACCCTGCCACCTGCTCAAGGGTGCCTCTGGCCCACCTTTAGCTAAATCCCCCCACTGTGCTCTGTTCAGTGTGCACCAGTTGTTGCCTGCCTTTGCAAGGCCACTCTAGGCCCTCTGAACCTTTCCCCTCACACTTGGGGGCCCTTGGTTGTCTGGACCTTCACTGTCCATCCTTCAAGTCTCAAGGTGATGGTCCCCCCTCCAGAAAGCCCTCCCAGGGCAGAAGATCAGGCTGTCTGCTGCTTCCATGAACTGATTTCTTTCAGAGCACCCACCATGCCACATCCACCATGCATGCTTTATTAGTGTTGTCCCTCCTGGACTGCGAGTGCTCATCTTGCTAATTGTTGTACACTCTCCACTTGGTACCATGCCCTGCACACACTTGGTGCTCAGGATGCAATTATCAAATTAAACAACAAATGCCATGGGCCCCTGGGACTGACACATCTGGACTTTTTCCTGCTCAGAAGAGGTCAGCAAACTGCCGTCGAAGGCAAAGTTCTCAGGTTTTCCAGCTTGGGGATGATGCCCCCCCTGCCACCCATGGCCTACAGCTGCTAATGAGAGATATGCCTTTTTGAAGTCCTATTAGAGCCAATATTGCAAATCTGGGCACAAAGGCAGGCCAGGGAGAAGGGATGGAGGTTGTCTTCAGGGCCTCAGGACTGCATTCACTTGCCCTCCCATCCCACTCCCTACTGCCACCACTGAGGGCAGCTCAAGGCAGCCACCATGAAGGCTTCCAAGTGTTCTCACTTTACCTTACTTGCTCTTCATAAAAACACATGACTGAAGCAGAGAAACAATCCATATGCTCACAATCTCCCAGGGTTGATACAGAACCGGGCTGCAATAGCACCCTGCCAGGAGGACCCAGGAAGAGTCAACCAGCCAGGGCCACACAGCTGTGCACCCTCTTGGAGGTGAGATCTAGGCTTTGGTTTTACCCCTCTCCCTGTGACAGTTTCTGAAAAGGCAGCTTACAGAAGGGCCAAAAACAGTGTCCCCAAGCCCTGACATCCAAGTTCAAAGCCTAGCTTTGCCCTGTTGGACCTGTGAACCTGAGGCTATTTATTCAGTCTCTCTGACCTCAGTGTCCCTGTCTACAAGGTGAGGACAAGCATGCTAATGTGGGTGGCACCCCCCAGGCACTGAATGAACACATTCACACATACATGAAGCACATGACTGTAGGCATTTGCAACAGTCAACAGGCCTTGACTGTTGCAAATGCCTACTTGGCCCTCCTTCTGCTGTAGTGTAAATCTGTGTGTCCCCCATAGGCACATTTGGAAGAGATTGGGAGTGGGGAACTACTGGGAGGCATTGGTACTCTTAGGATGGGAGGCCTGGTGGGATGGAGTCCAGCATCAGGGGTGCCCTTGAGGGGAGAGCAGGGTCCCAGCCCTTTCCTATTTCTCCTTTGTGCTCACAGCCATAAGGGCAACAGCTTTGATCCCTCACCAACCACCACCACAGGTTCACAGCAACAAGCCCAATCCTTAGGATTAAAACCTCCAAAGCTGTGGGCTGAAATAAACCTTCTGACTCCATGTGTTGAAATCATCTCAGAAATGTATCGCAGTTACAGAAAGCTGACTGACACACTTCCAACCATGACCAGCTTCCCTGTCCCCACTACATGCTTCCAGTCTTTCAGAGGGGTAGAAATCTCATTACACGCTGCCCCTAGCTCTGTCCCTGGGTGAAGAGGAAAGCCCAGAGCAGGCGTGTCTCCCAGGCCATAAACTCAGAAATCATTTTTGTAACTTTCTATTATTCAAATCAGTTTTGATTCTCAGCCCCTTTGGCCAGGCTAGAGCTGGAAGAGATCTCTTCTTAGATTTTCTGCATCCTCTTGGGGATCAAAGGCAGTGGGTAGTCCTGGGGTTCTGAGGCTGGACAAAGAGGAGAAAGGGAAGACCAATAGGACTTTTGTCATCTTCACAGGCAGGCCCTGCCGCCTCAGCACTATGCCTCCTGATCTTTCAGGTCAGCCATGGGTGAGAAGGGGGCTCTGATACTCACCTGACAGGCCAGAGGATTTTCTAAGGTCACTATGTCCCATTCCCAAAACCCTGGGAAGATCCAGTGCCTCCATGGGCCAGGCAGGTAGTGTAGAGACTGGGAACCTGGTGATCACATTCACAAATCTCCAGTGCCTCCATGGGCCAGGCAGGCAGGTAGAGACTGGGAACCTGGTGATCACATTCACAAATCACAATCCAGAGGCTGCCCCTCTGAGTGGCATCAGGTCCCTTTCAACCTGGAGAAGAAGCAGCTCTCTGGCAACAGGACCTGACATTCTCATGTCGTTCACACCACTGGGCAGCAGAGCTGCAGCTAGGGCCCCTCTACAGAGGTGGTCTCAGAGAAGCTCCTGCCCTTGTCCTTCTGACTATTCTCCAGGACAATTCTTCTTCATTTTTATTATCTAAGGCATACCTCCTGAGACCACACTCGACAGAAAACTTTAATGGTGGATGGATGGATGGATGGTGTAGGATGGATGGATAGATAAATGGGTGGATAGAGGGATGAATGGTGGATGATGAATGGAAGGATGGATAGATGGATGGTAGATGGAAGGATGGATGGTAGTTGAATGGATGGATAGAGTCAAACAGAAGGACAGACAGATGGAGATAGGTATTTCTCCATCTCAAGGGTAAGCCTCTTAGAAGTGACTATCATTTTTTACTCCAGACTTCCAATGTCCTACCTGATCCAGTCACAGCAGCTCCATGAATGACTACCTACAACAATGTTGGTGATATTTACAAACTAAGATTACAAATAAGATTATAAAAGCTATATCTGCTACTGCAGCCACAAAAGTTACCAACAGTAGCTTTCAGCCTAAAGTAGGAGAAAAGATCACTGAGGAATGGCACAGTGTGGTGGTTCTAATCTACATGGGGGCACACAAAGACCAAGGAAACCAAGCACCGGTTGACTTTGCCTTGAGTGGCCTTCCTGCAAGGCCAAAGTCCATCATCTGCACACAGACCAGGGACCAAACTATTCTTAATTATTCAATAACCCAGAGAACCAATTTGGGTGCTCACATTCAAAACTTCTCTCTAAATGTTCAAGCCAAAAAAGCTCAGGACCCTCTTGCTTTGACAGTATCCACCCTATGCTCCAGATTCCTAAAATGTACACCACCACTTCTGATAGTCTTTAGACATAGCCTGCAAATACTGCCTGTCCAGATAAATAAAATTTAAAGAAGCCTAAGGTCTCAGAGAGCTCAAGATGTGTTTCAAACAAGACCAATGTTGATCAAATAAATCATCACTCTGCCTGGTGCAAAGACAAGCAGAATCTATTCATTTTCTCAAGTATGTCGGGCATTTTTCATTAGTAGTCATTGCTACAACATTATTCTTTATACATAAAATACTTCAATCTCGGTATGCCACTTTCCAGTATTCAAAAGTACCAATTACTCCAGTGCCTGTGCATGTCCAGACGACAGCTTGGTCTGGCCTTTCATTTACTCCAGTCATCTAACCTTGCCTACCTCCTGCTGTGGATCCCTCTGCACTCTTGCTCTATTAAACATCAACAAGTACTTAAGCACCTGTTGGGCTCAGAAAATATGGACATCACAAATAAAAAAAAAACAGCAGAGATTTCTCCATGTCTTTCTTACTAGAATATAAGTTCCTGAAAATCAGATAACCACATCCTTCCACTCCACGGTCAGTGCAAAAGCAATGCCTGGGAAATGGGAGACACTCAATTATTTGTTAAATTAAGAAATTAATGGGTCTCCCACAGATGCATTAGTACAGGTCACTCAGTGTTAAGACCCTGGCATTTATTGGAACCTGATTTAAGTAAGTTCATCTTATTTCTTTCAGGCACCCATTCTATTAGAAAATACAGGAAAGTCACAATAATAAAGCCTTGGAAACCTCAGCCTCGTAGTCGCAAAATGTCCAACACAGATGTCATTAGCACCTGTTATCATGTAGCCTGTCAATGGTAAAGAAGTCCAATGTCAACCATCACCTCCAGCAGTGGGTCCCTGAGGTGCTCCAGTTCCATCTTTTGTGTGATGGGAAAGTAATGCCCAGGCTCAGGATGTCCCCTCCATGTGGGCTTCAACTCTTGAGAGGCCATGCACATTTTTTACCCCATCAGTAGTTGCTGGGAAGAAACAGAGAATTTCAAAAAGACAAGAAAAAAATATTAAGTTTTCATCTTAATTCTAAAATTCTGGCATCTCATTCAATTCATAAAATATGAATATTATTTAGTTTTAGTGAAAGAAGCAGGCACAGAAGACAAAGCCAGTATGAGTTCACGTACATGGGGAATCTAAAACAGCTGAATGCACAGGAGCACAGATTAGAATGAGGGTTTCCAGGGGCATGGTGGGGGATACTGGGCAAGAGTAGCAAAGTCCAGCTAGATGGCAGGTGAGCCTCAGTGACGACAGCACAGAAAGGCAACTCTAATGAATGATAATGCATCATGTGCTTCAGAACTGTAGATTTACATGTCTTTACCACACAAAATAAACAATTTAAAGTATTTGAAAAAGTGAGGTGATAGATTTGTTAATTATTCTGATTTGATCATTACACCTTGTAAACATACATCCAAATATCACATTGAAGCCCCCAATTATATCCAATCATTAACTGTCCATTAAATTAAAATTTTAAAAGGAAATAATTTAAAATGAAAAAAAATTAAAATATCTTTTAGCTGGGAGAGAGCAGTGTTTCCAGGGTGTGTGAAAGACACCCTAAGGGTCCATGAGGAAATCTCAGGTGGTAAGATGATTTTATAATGCTAAATATCATGCAAAAGAGGCTGAGCAGGAAGGTCGCTCATCTTTTTCAATCCTCTCACTGAACCAGGTGCAGAGGTGCCAGTGGATGTTAATGGCTTTAAACTTCACTGACATTTGCACACCCTGCCTTTTGACAGAGAGAACTAATGAGCCTCAGAATCAAGGCACAGTGGAGTAGCTGACAGATGGAATGTGCTCAGCCCACCAGAAAAAGAATAAAGCCAGGGATGGGCATGTGGCTCAAGCAGTAATGCGCTCGCCTGGCATATGCGGGGCGCTGGATTCAATCCTCAGCACCACATAAAAATAAAAGATGTTGTGTCCACCGAAAACTGAAAAATAAATACTAAATCTCTCTCTCTCTCTCTCTCTCTCTCTCTCTCTCTCTCTCTCTCTCCACTTTCTCTCTCTCTTAAAAAAATAAAGCCAGAAGATCATGAGATTGGTTTTCCTCAGAGAGTAATATAAAATTTAAAGATAAATTAATTCATTAAAATGCATGTCTGTTAAAATGAACGTTGTGATGGAGAGTAGCTTGGGTGGATGCAGGGAGGAACAGGTGGCACAGAGTTACTGAACTCTGGGAAATGCCTTTCACTAGCTTCACAACTGGCCTCACACACTACTACACCCCTGCAGCTGCACAAAAAGTGGCTCTGAGCTACAAGTCGAGATGATTCTCTCAGCACCTTCTCAGTTCAGTTAATAGGAGAGTGGCTAGAACCACAGAGAAGTCCAATCCAGGTTGAGTTTGTTCAGCAGCTCAGATGGTGAAACGGGAAACACACCTGGAGGGAATCATGCTGCTGAAAAACTCCTGTTGTTCCTCAGTCATAAAAATGAAACCACATCCCCTGCCTTCACCTCCATGTCTCCTCTGTCTCCACCACTAGGCATTCACAGAGTTGCAGGGAAAGGGAAGCCTTGAACAAAGAGTGTTTTCAAGCAGAGAGAAAGCAGAGAGCAAAAGTTATAAAAGCACAGTGGCCATAATGCTCACAGAGTTAGACTGGGCTGCCACTCTTCAGTGAGTGGTCAAACCCCACAACACATTTTTAAAACATGGATGAGCTGAGTTTAATAAAATCCCTAGTGTCAGTGAAGAGGCTGACCCATGATGCAAAGTCATCCCTGGAGTCAGGAACATTTGCCTTACATGGTGGACACCAACCTGGCATTCAAATCCACCTTCAGCCTCACTTAATAAAGGACTCTGATCACTGTAAAAAACACACAACTGTGGCATGTCAAAGTTTCTACCTGTTGATACAGGGAAATGTGTGCTACATAAACACAGCTGGCAGCTCCTAGCTGCAGAGCAAGCTGCTGCCACACAAGGCTAACTATGTAACATAGCTGGCATCACATATACCTGAAACCTGATTTAATTTCTCCAAGTGGGTTGTTTCTTTCATAATAAAAAGCAAAGAAGGGTGTTTCTCTATTCCAGGACTGAGTATAAGTAACTCCAAAAATATGTGTCCTTTAGCAATAAAACAGACCTCTTCATAGTCACCTGGGGAGTTCCCAAAAGACAAATTGGCACAAGATCCTGAAAGTTAATAATAAAGCACCTCTGTTCTTTTTAAAACTGAGTTCAATATCTTAGTCTTCCAGTGAGAACATTTTAGCAAATGAGTCTGTCCACTTTGATCACAACTTGGGTCCTGAGTCTGAGACTGAGATGCTTCCAGAAAGCAACAAGATTGTACACATGTGTGTTCAGATACACAGGCAGCTTTTGTGAATCTTAACTCAAATATTACAGTATATTGTGTGCTATATAATTGCAGTACAGTTCCTGATACAATTTCCATAACAGTAAAATTTACATACAGACAGTGAATAAATAAACTTTCTGTGGCTTGGTCTGTCATTCTTTCAGTCAACAAATCCTATTAGGAGTTTTATTAACCTGCTCAGTGATAGAGGTGTTCTATCTGATGTTATAGACTTTGGCTCTACCACCCAGCCCTGCTGCAAAATAAAATTTATCTCTCCATATTTTTCTGCAACATGAAGCTGGCAAAATTAAGTTTCTTTTTATGTGGCATTGGAAATACCCACTCTCTCCTTTTTCTCATTTGAGTCACAGATGGGCTCTCTCCTTTCTATGAGTTTTCTTTAATAGCATGTATTTGCAATTAGCAAGTGAGAATCAAGGGGTAGATTGAAAAGCACATAAGATTGCCAACCCGAAGTAAGTCTGGGCAAGAAAGTAAAAGAAGGGTGCTCTGCAAAGATAATGCATTTGGAAAATCTGGAAGAAACTCCCCAGAAGGCCCTAAAAGATATCCTTCTGCAAATTTCCCATTTAAGTTGAACCTTAACAGAAAATGTGGAGGATTCTTGGAACTGGCTAATCTTTAGTTAAAAGCAGAATCCTTCTCTACCAAAACAGGAAAGAAAATTTGTTCGCTGGTGAGCTGTGTCGAGCTCTGTGCCCTGTAGACTGTTGGGAGAAATCAGGTGGTTCTAGAATTTCTTGCACCCCAAAATAATTAAAGTGGAAAAGTCATGACCTATCCAGGAAGTATAGGCCTCAGATGAGAGGACCTCAGGGAACAGAGGAGTCTTAGCTATATCTTTCCTTTTGACTAACAGCGTTCTCTAGACCTACCATCTCAGAGAGAAATTCCCAAAGAGGGAACCTCAAATCCAGAGCAAGTTCCAGAGTCTGATACATCTGCCAGATAGTGGCACCAACAAATTAATCCATCCCCAAACTAAAAGCCTGGGCTCCTGCAAGTCCCAAACTTGCAGTGAAAAAAATGAAAGAGAGAAGGAGCAGGGAGGTGAAAACACTTCTGAATGAGCCTCCACTGGCAAGAAAAGCTATTTTATCACTTTCCACCACAGGGCATGGTGCTGGCTTTCCAGGTGGCCATGGCCAGGCATCATGGACTATATGGCTTAAATAATAATTTTTTTCTTTGAGGCAGCCTCTCACCATTATGCCCAGGCATTCTAAACTCCTGGACTCAAGTGATCCTCCCACCTCAGTCTCCCAAGCACCGAGATATCACTTGTGTACAATGCCCTGGAAGCCAACGCTATAACTCAGAATACTGGGAGACCCACCTCATCAGGGGCCCTAACTCCTGGCTGGTAGATGGCGATATTCTCTTTGTGTCCTTGAGCTATTATCCCCAGTCTCTGAGAATCGGTTTTCTCATCCCTTCTTGTAAAGACACCTGTCCTCATGGATGAAACCCACCCTGATGGCCTTGTGTTAACTTAATCCTTGTGCATGGAGGATTCACAACCCTACTGTATGGAGCTGAGTTTAATGTGGGAAGATAGTTGGCAAACAAGTGCCAACTTGGCATACATGAGGGAGCTTCTCCCCCATGCTGGCAAGTGCTGGTGAGAAGGAACCTGAGTGATGGGCCCAGGGTTGTTGTAGGGGAGTCATGGGACTGGTCAGGAGGCCTCTCAGGTCAGGGGACCCTCAAGTGAGCTGTGAATGGTGAGAAGGGGACACCCTGTGGGCCATAAAGAAAGAGTCCAGGGACAGGGAAGACAGAACAAAGACTGCACCAAAGTCAAGAGGACGCTCAGCCTCCAGAACCCAGATGAGGGCATGTGGCTGGGCTGAGGGGAGCTAAGGGCCAAGTATGGCTGGGCCTTGTGAAGTCAAGGCCACTGTGGTGAAGGTTTTTTTACTTCTCACCTGTCATTCCACTTTTGACATAATCAGAATTTCAAAGACTGCATGTGAACTCCCCCAGATTGCAATCAAAGCAACCCAACCAACGCAAAACATCGCCTGACATTGATGCTGATATCCCCACCCTGAGGATAGGCAGAAACGTTCTTTGGTGAAACCAAACAGGAAAGAGTCTGGAAGAGGCTTTGATTCTCCACTTTGAGGGAAACACAGATCTATCTGAAAAGCATCAGGGGCAGCTGCATCACCAAGAGCTAAGAGAGATCGCTGCAAGGACCCTAGAGGCCAGCCACAGGGCAGTCACAGAGAAAATCATAGAGGTGAGCAATGGATTTCCTTATTCTTATTTCAGATTTCATTGAACTCCAGGGATCCTTCTTGATCTCTCATGGCTCCAGTCCATGAGAGAACACAGGGTCCTCCACATCAGCAACCCCTCTCTGCAAAGCTATCTTCAAAGACATTGGCATAAATTCAGTGAGTTAAAATATGGAGTATCCACGTGAGACCTAATGTTGGAGTAAAATTCTCTAAAAACAAAGAGGACCTCATATTAAATTTCTTGCAGTTTTTTAGATGTAGACCACCATATAGGAAGAAATGCAATTAAATGTTTTAACTAACCTTAAAAGCATAGATTACACAATTCATTACCTTCTTCCTTCTTGGCTTTAAGTGAATTTTTTTTCTGAAATCTTGTTTGAATACAGTAATAATTGTGAATCAGTGCCAGGGACCATCACAGGGACAGAGGGCAAATGCACTCCTGGGCCTGAGCCTGTGGCCCCACAACTACTCTTGAAGGCCTGGTGCCAGCCACCCAACAAACATCAGCCCAGCATGGCTGAGCGAGGGCCCCATGGTGTTCTCTGCAGCAGTGGCAGGAACTTGCTTGGCAAAATGCAAAGTACTGGGGTGGAGTACCCCCGAGCCCACTGACACCACACCCTCAAGTGACAAGAAAAAAAGAGCTTGCTTTTTTGGTTCAGGGGCAGGCTGACATTCCCCCTGTCCAAGCTGCATCTCCCTTCCTGCAAGAGAACCTGGCAAATTCCTAGCCTGCATGTTTGCTCCCCTGACTTGGTTTTGTTTTCATTGCCATCAGGTCAAAATATCCTGTGTTTGGCAGCATTGGTGTAACCTGCAGGTCACTGAGAGGTACAGGGCAGAACCTGTGGGACTTTGGGTGGTTGTCTGAATCTCTTCTCCTGAACAGGAGAGGGTGTTTCAATCAGCTTTTTTCCTGCTGTGAGTAAAGAATCTGACCATCCCAGCTGTAGAGGAGGAAGAGTTTATTTGAGGGCTCACAGTTTCAGAGGTCTTAGTCCATAGAAGATCAGCTCTATTCCTTGGGGCTCAAGGGGAGGCAGGACATCATTGCGGAAGAGGTCATGGTGACCAGGAGACAGAGAGAGACTCCACTCTCCAAATACAAATATATATCCAAAGCCAGGCCTCAATGCCCATTTCCTCCAGCCACACCGCACCACTTCAGTTACCACCCATTTAATCCCTATCAGGGGATTAATCACTTATTGGATTAAGACTCTCACAACCCAATTATTTATTCTCTGAATCTTCTTGCATCGTCTCACACATAAGCTCTTGGGGAACACCTTACTTCTAGTAACATGTGACTATAACAAAGGGATATGTGACATGTGAGCCCTGGTTTCTCCCTGGTCCTGTAGGCAGGGCTCCCCTCTCTTTCTCCCTCTTCTTGACTCTGCCTTTCCTTTCTCTTCTGTGTTTCTCCTTCTCTGTACTTTTCTCCCATTCTCCTGTCTCAGCCCCATTGGTGTCCCAGGTGTGAGGGGGCCCTCTGTGTTATTGAGGCCTCTGGAGCACGGAAAAGGTCAAGGACCCTGACTCATCCACTCTCTACATGGTTCTCCACCCAGAAAGCTACCACAAGGAGGCAAGACTGATCACCCAAGACCTTGCAGGCCCTGGTGGACAGTCCAAGGATGTGACATGTGACATGCTCTTCTTCTGTCCTCCCTTATCTCCCACTTTGCCACCACTTACAGTGTTTTCTGAATCCTGAGAACAGTTGGCATGGAGAGTACTCCTAGTATCTTCTCTTCAGCTTCCTGGCTTGTGCTGCACCAGCTGACGCTTACTGTACTTTGAAGCCTTAACTCACGTCTGTGATTTCTGGGGACGCGGAGGAGAGGGATGGGGTTGTCCTCATTTCTTGCTGCAGGTAGCTGTTGCTGGCTCATATATCAGTCTTTTCCATTTGAAAATGAATAGTCCTTTGACTAGGATGTGACAGTATTTTCTACAGCACCTGCCAACACAAGAACAGAATGACAAAGGTTCAAAACTGGCTGGCTTGATCCCAAGGCCCTGGGTTTCTCAAACATGTGTACTAAGCACAGGCGACACTGGGGGTAGAAATTAAGGCAAGGAGGTTGAACCACAGGGGAGCACACAGCCCTGCCCAACCTGAAAGAGCATGAGTGAATTCACAACAGTGATGGAAAGGAAAATCCTAAACACCAGAAGATCAGGAGGGTAGAGGGAAGGAGACAGGGAGAGAGGAGAAGAGGGCCCGGGTAAGTTCTGCAGCCAAAATAGAGCAAGTTACATCCCATGCTTTTGTAATTACATACAAATGAATCCTTCTGTCATGTATACCTAAAATGAACCAGTAGAGTCGGGGATGGGGTTGTGGCTCAGCAGAGTGCACTCACCTATAAAATAAATAAAATAAAAGTATTGTGTCCAACTACAACTAAAAAAATAATTAAAAAAAGAACCAATAGAGTAAGTACTTTTTTTTTATCTCCAGTGACTTGCATTTCTGCACCCCTAGAATTTTAATGGAACATGTGCATACAGAAAATACATTTTTATTTTTTAAATTTTACATAATTATTTTATTTTCATATCATCTTCAATACCACATGGTATGTAATAGAGTAAGTCCTTTATTTGAAGATTAACTTTGCTTAAAGCCAATGTGAATTCCTGGGTTGGTGGCAGGGCAACAGCATCTTGCAGTTCTAGGTCTTCCCTCTTTCATGGCATGAACATGTTTTGAAAATGCAACAAAAGGCAGGATTTTATAGGAAACTATATAGAGAGGAAAACAGCAGAGAGATCAGGAAGCCATTCCCCTGGGGCTGTCCCTTGACAAGTGCTGAAGGCGGCAGCCCTGCAAGTTCTTCAGACCTCCCAACCTACTGGTAAGGCTGAGAAAGGCCTGGGAAGCAGTGAGTAGTCCAAAGATGGAGGCCAGGACAGATGGTCCAGTGTTGTTGTCCAGTAAGGTGGGGGAAGGCCACAGCTATCTACTTCCAAAATCTACCCTGGGCCTCTATTTAGGAGAAGTCAAAGTGAGTGGGACCAACACAGTTCTCAGGCCTTGACCTGCACTCACCATCCTGACTCAGGCCTGGCCTCTAGAAGCAGGAGGTTGACATTTCACAGCTTAACCTCCCTTCAGAAAGCATGGGAAATGAAGAGGCTCTTCATTCTGGGACACTGAGAAGCAGCTGCTGAGGCTTCCCTCTGGAGGAGTCTCCCCAAGTGCAGGGCTTTCTCCATGAAAACCAACTAAACTATATCAAAATCTAGTGACAACTCAAGGAGGCTGGGGGTCCAACTGCATTTCTAAAAAGGCTCACAGGAGCTTCCAGAAAACACAATGACACAGACCCTAACTCCACAGAGGGAGATCTCTGAGAGGCCTGGATTTCATCACTGATGTCAGGACAAAAATGACTGCTACTCTGTTGCTGGGGACTTTAAGGTGTTTAATAACAGGACAAGGCAGAAGAGGCAAACTGGGAGAGACCAGGGACTAAAATAAACAGAATTAGTCTACCCTAGGCTAGCCAAGCCCCCTGAGAGCCATCCTAACTAGAGCCATCTCAGAATTTCAGAATTGTAACAACACCAGGGGTCATATCTGTGTGCCTAGAGCTCTAAGAAAGGCTACAGTGAATATGGGTGCTCTGGATTTTCCTGTTGGGGACACCAACTGGCAATGCAAACCAGAGGCCTTGTTGGCACTATTCGACAATGACCACTATGGAATGACACCATGATGCTCCAGAAGCCCAGGTGGACCTCTTGTGAGAAGAGCCTTGGCCACCCTTCACATGGAAGGTAAGAAAACCAAAGCACTGGCTATTGCTGGAGCTGCCTGTACTGTCCCAACTCGGTCTGTTGGACCTTAGTCAAGCCAGCAGTGACCCATGACAGGAGTGGATGGCAGGCCTAAGGTGATATGCTTTGCTTTTTGTCTTAATTGCAAAATTGGTTATCAAATTATCTCCATTCTTTGGGTCCTAGAATGTCCTCTGCCTCTGTTAGGAAGGAACCTAGTGATAAAATCAGAAGCAAACACCTCCTTAGTCAGAAGCCAAGTTCAGGTAGGACTGCCCTCAGAACAAGGCATTCACTTTGCTACAGATTCCTAATTATGGAACAGCAAAACATTTATGGATTCCTAATTATGGAAAAGCAAAACCTTTACAGGAGAAGGAAAGAGCCTGCCACTGACTACCAGACCTTGAAGGGTCTTTGACCAAATAAAGTTGGAGCTGGGCTGTGCCCCACTTTGGGCCTTCTGTGACTTACAAAATCCTTTCACAAGTAGATACACAAAAGGCTGGGTTTTGCTTTAGGGGTGCCAACCCCAAAATTGGGATCCATCTCACAGCAGTAGCCTACTTCTTTGAACAATTAGATCCCAGTGGCCCAGGGGAGGCTGGCTTATTTAATACCAGAGATACAACTGCTTTGCTGGTTAATGAGACCCCCAAATTTACCTTGGGAAAATCAAGGCTCAGACACCCAATTCCAGATGGCCTTAGGAGTCAAGGTCCCATTCCTGGATCACAGGGAAGATGGACAGAACTATCAGGCCTTCTTGTGGCTATTCCTGGCACATGCTGTGGGTTTGTCAGACTTCAAATATGGTTACTCTTCACTCAACCACAGCGTCTGTCAGACGTCAGTGTGAAAAGGTTGCTGAGCAAACTCACTTCATTGAGGGAGGTATAACAGCTGTGTCTCCTGAAAGATGGAAGCAGGTCTCTAAAGAAGACATCAAAGTGACCTCCCAGGCCCTGACACCTGTGCACAGCCCTACAAGCACCAGGCTCTGTACTGAGAACTCCCTGCACTACCTACATCACAGTGCTGGCCCAGCCTGTATGCAGCACCAACCAGCCAATGCCTCCAGTGGCAGAGGCAGGAGGTGTTCACAGCTCAAGCTGCCTCTCATCCCATGTCATTGTGGTGTGCTCTCCTTCTCCAGGAGCCCCTTCCCAGCAGCAGACTCTCCCAGGGAAAAACGAGGGTGAACAATAACACATGAAGGAAAATGAAGGTGATTTTCCAAAATCTTGAATCCCCTGGCATCTCCCTGCCCCCTCCATAACCCGGATCCCAAGTAACACTGTGCAGCATCTCCTTGCTCACCTGCCATTACTCAGCCAGCCACTCGTTAATCACACCTCCACCAGCCACATCCCTCCATAGCAAGGTCATAGCAAAATGCCCCCAGACCTTCTCACTGGAAACCAAGGAGGGGGCTTTGGTCCACAGTTTACTTGGCAGGTGGGGCGCTTCCAAACATCCCCTTCTGGACTTGGATTTCCATGATTTCCGTGACATTGCTCTCTGCTCCCTTTGTTTGAACTTTCTAAAGAAGCTGGTATAGTGTTAGGAGCCTGGGGAAAATATGTTGTGGTCATGGCCCTAAAAAACTGAGTCTGGGACAAATTCTGGAGTTTTTCTGACTTCTTCCAGTTGCTTTGTTGCCGCTTAAAGACAATGAGCTCAGAAATGAGGAGGCTCCATCAACCTGGCCTTGAGGACGACCTGGAAGGCAATGGAAGCTGAAGTTCTCCCACCCCATCCTGGAACTCCTAGAGAGAGGAGCCAGAGTGTGGAATGGGCAGCTAGAGATGGAGAAGTCAGGAAAGGAAGGCTCATGGGCATCAATAGCAGCCTCAGAGCAGAACTCACAGAACACTCCACAAGCACCTTGACCTCAAAACCAATGTCTCCACCACTGAGCCAAACCCCAGCCTGCCACCATCCTTTTCTAAACCCTCAACAGTTCCTGCTGTCAAGGCCTCTGTAGGATTCCACACAGAAGGCACATCTGAGAAGAAAGCACCCACCATGTGTATATGTGGGCTTCACCCCCTGACTGTGAAACAGTGGTGCTCATTAAAGTGTCAAGCCACAGCCCTGTGGGTTAATGAAGCTGCCTGGGATTAGCCTGGATCTTGATGTTCACAAGGAACCTAGCATGTTCATCATTAAAGATGTCTGCTCAGTAGTCAGAACAGGATGGATCCTTTAGTACCCTCTTGCCTTGAGACCTCATTTGTAATGAGTCATTGTTTACTGTCCCAGGGAGCCAGGAATACACTGGAACTAGGTGGCTGAATGCTGGCTTCCCTGAGTTTGTCCATTTTTACTCAGTAAGCATTTCTTAAATTGATGTTCATTTGCCCCGTATTAAGGCAAAAGAAAGGAAAGACTTTTGCCTATACTTGGGACAAAGATTGAAAATGGAGGAAGTCTAACCTCTGAGGTGTGTGTAATGGGCACTGGGAGAGGCCTCAGAAGACAGCTGATGTGACATCCCTGGATCCTGTTCCAGGAGGACACTCTCTTTATGGTGACCCCGAGGCTAGGGGTTCCTCTGATTGCAGAGTGGCCCAGTCTTGCACTTCCTCACCTGGTCTCTCTTCCCTCTTGGTTGATGATGGTCTCTGCTACCCCATATTCTTGCAGTGGCTGGTTGTGCTAGAGTTCACTTGCTCTTCCAGATTCACAAAAACACACCAACACACTGTGGAGGCCTCCAGCCATGTTCACAGCGGTTAATCCACCAGCAGGACAAGCAACCTAGTGACATAACTCAGGGGCCGTCTCTAGTGGTTCAGGGGCACGAGCTCTTAAAAGGCAAACATCTACATTGTCATTTTCATCCCCTTTGGATTCAGGTGGTGAGATGTTTTTGTAACAATGTCCCCATGTCAGCAGGAAGTGTAGAAGATGAGACCTCCACCTTTTATCTGCAAGAATGCAGAGAACAAACTGTCCACCACAGGGACAGAGGGCAAATGCACTCCTGAGACTGGGCTTATGGCCTGACGGCAACCCAATGAGGTCTGGTGCCATCCACCCAATCAGCATCATCCCTGAATGGTGGAGCCTGGTGCCCCATGGTGTTCTCTTCAGCAGTGGCTGGAACAGACCTTGGTACAGGGCAAAGTGGTTGGGTGGAGTGACCCTAAACTCATAGACACCCCACCCCTCAAGTGATCAGGAAAACCAGCTCCTTTCTTTGGGTGAGGAGATTTTCAAGGGTGTATGTGTCTCTTATTAGCACTGTTCCTTTGGATTTCCCTAAAGGTATTCACATGCAAGTTCTTGGAGGGCAACTGTACAATGCTGGGAAGGCAAGCGGGACTCATGCCATGTGACATAAGTATGTGCAACAAATCTACTTATGCATGAAACTGGCAGTTTTTCTTTTCAATAGAATTCTCTAAAGGGAGGAGTAATAGCGAGATGACTGCCACACTGTGTCTGGGAAATCCATGGAGGAGCATTTCAGGACCCCAGAAAATAGCCCACATTACCATGCGAACTCTGAGCTTCTCCTCAGCATTAAACACACACAGCAGCCACCAGTTTAGGGAAAAGAATCCCTCGAGACTCCCCACTTCACCCTCCCTCCCTTGAGACTCCCCACTGCATTGTCCTTGGCTCCCTTCCTCCCCACCAAATGCTGAGTCACAGGGAAAGCCACTGTCATGTGTGGCCAATGTTGGTAGCTGGTCATCTGACAGCCAGTCTCCATTTCTGTCCTTGCAGGAAAACTCTGATATGGTGGGAGGGGCCCAGCAGAATGCCCAGCCACACACAGGCAGCCCTCAGTATCCAGGGTTCCCACTCAAGGGATTCAATCCTCTGATGATCAAAATTCCAGGAAATAGCTGCACCTGTCCTACACCTGCAGTTCTCCTCCTCATGATGCATGAGTGATACAGTGGGGCAACTCTGCCCAGAGTCTGTGGACTGCACCAGGTATTATGAGTGATAAGAGAGGACTGAAGTTCATGGGAGGAAGTATTTGGGTCCCATGCAAACCCTGCCATCCTACAAAAGGGCCTTGACCATCATGGGATTTTGGTATCCAACGAATATCCTTGGGCCCAGCCCCCCACAGATGCCTACTGATGGCCAAAGCCACATTCTCCACTTCCCCAGAGGCAGTCTTGGGAACAGGAGCAGCCTGGCATTGGGCAACAGTCAGAGATGTTGATTGACATTCATTCTGGAAGTGTGCCTTAAGGGAAGCAGACTCCAACACAAGGGCTTTTTCACTCTATCTCTATCTCTCTTTCTGAGTGAAGTATAAATTTGATGGCCATGACTATAGCAGCCACCTTGTAACGATGAGGAAATGGCCAAGAGTTGTAAAATCCTTGACACTCAGACATCTTTGATCCCCCAGACTAACACCTTCCTGGGGCAATTCTATCCTTAATTATATCCCTGTCTCGGTGATGTTCATGTTTTCTGGGGTTCCTACTACATGCAGCTGACCTTGATCCTTACAAGAACTGACCCTCGGATTACTTATTCTCAATCCCCTCCAATCCAGCTTTTTATCCAGAGTGAATCAAAACACCTTATCCAAGTCACCAACAGCATCCCTGGGCAAAACATGCAGGACAGCTCGTGCCCTTTCCTGCTCTCTCTGAAGCATGCATCCTGCTGCCTCCCAGCCTCAGTCTCCTTTTCCTTGCTGTGTGAAGTGATGCTGTCCTGGTTCTCCTTCCAATTGTCTGCCATGTTTTGAGAACTGATCATCCGTGAACCTGTTCAATGCAGGAGTCCTTCAAGACTACTTCATAAGCTCTCTTTTCTTCTCATGATTTTATCTGAGAAAATCTCATTCTTTACATGGCTTCAGTTATTGTCAAACTTCCAGATGCACCTAGAACTCCATATCTCCAGGAAAGAAATGGGAAAATGTGCAGACAGGTGAATGAAGCACTGCAAACATGGTGTACATTAAGGCTACTTAACCTGTAGGCACAGCCCTGGGTATGAGGTCATGTGTTGCAGTCCCTGCACTTGCTCTATGGCCGGCTCCTTGATTGGTCAATGCAGGGAAGTTAGCAGAAATTGCATTGGAGGCTGCATGTCATCTGCTTAGCTATTGCCTCAGTATATGTACATGGTAACTGCAAAATAAAATCAGAACTGCTTCCTGCTTGGTCTCCGGAGGCCTAGAATAGAGACTTCACAGCCACACTCTACCCTGTTCTGTGGACCTCCTTGCTCGACAAGAGCAACCACATGCAGGAGGTGCAGATTCCAAAAGTCAACCCCAAAGCTTGGTGGCAGAGCAGAGCAATAACAAAACCAGCAAGAAACAGCCACCGTGGCTGTCACAAGAGAGTGTTGATCCAGGGGAGGCCACTCCCCACAACTGCATATGCTCAGTCCATTCTGGCACAACCTGAGAGGAGGGGGGCACCAGCTTCTCTTACATAGAGCAACCTAAGGTGTGAAGAGCTGAAGGACCTCACCCGAGCAGAGCCATGGCAGAGCCATGGCAGCCAGGCCCCAGGCCCTGGGCACTGGCCTCTCACCCAGACAGATGCTAATGTGTGTCCAAATTGAGGAAATTGCCTGGAGTGCCATTCCAAGGGCCAGTGGAAAACTGGAAGAAACCTCATGTGCACCAGCAAGGGACAAGTAGACAGCTCACACCAGTAGGTGGCAGCAGCTGAGGGAGGAGATAATGCTCAGGGATGTGACTAAGGCTCAGACAGAGGCAGGATGATTAGTATACACACAGCAGCACTGAGCATGAGGTGAACACAAGCCATGAATGGGTTGGCTGTGGCTGAGCACGTGGGCACAGGCAGGAGCTCGGGCTCTGACTGAGCTGCACTCTACTTTTTCTTTTATGAAGAAAACATTCACTGCATCACCTTTATATAATGTTAACTTTAAAAGTCATCATCAAATAAGCTGATGACAAACAGAGGACACACGTGTTGTAATCCCCATGTGAGTTACCAGAGACAGTGGGAACCACAGATTGGGAGAGTCATAGGTGGTGGCTGGGGGGGAAGAGGAGGTGGCAAGTTTTCCATTGGGGTGGGTGAGTTTTCTATACATGAGAAGGATGCTCCTGGAGACCACTGAACAGTGTAGAGAAGGATGGATCCTAGAGGCCTACTAGACGCCATTGGGAAGGAAGGCCCCTGGAGGCCTCTGGACAGTGTAGGGAAGGATGGCCCCTGGAGGCCTCTAGACAGAATTGTGAAGGATGGCCCCTGGAGACCTCTAGACAGAGTGGGGAAGGATGGTCCAGAGATAGTGTGGGGAAGGAGAGCCCCTTGAGGCACTGGAAATCATGGGGAAAACTGGCCCTTGGAGGCCACTAGACAGTGTGGCACAAGGTAAACACTGCCATTCCGTGCCCTGCATACATGTTGGGAAGCAGCTGGCCCAGCGTGGTGTTGCCATGGTAAGAAGCGTCCTCCAGGACATATATGACTCTCCTCAGAGCTTCTTTTTTTTCAGATCAGCATTCCAAATATGTGAAATGAAATCACTGGTCCAGCCTCCAGGGAGCACGGGGTGGGCACTGTGGGGAGAGATGAAAGGCAGTGCAGTGGGAGGCAGTGGGGGAAATGAGTCCTTCTAACCCAGATGCACTGCCCTGAGCAAGGCACAAGGTGGTCCTGCAACTGCTGTCAGGTCAGCCATGCCAGTGTGGCAGATGAGGGTCAGGCACCTACACATGGCACCTCCACGCTCCACTGTGCCAGGGGCATGGAGCAGAGAGAAATGGGAGGTCTCTGCATCTGCAGAATAGGCATGGACACAATGACCCTGGCCTCCTCCAAGGACTTCAGTGGCTAAAATGATAATAAAACAAATGTGGTTTGACACAGCCTGGGTGTCCCCAAGTTATCAACCACTGCCATGATCTCAGTACACTCACTTTCCAAAGCTGTGACCTCAGATAGCACCATTAGCATAGATGGAAGTCCCCCTTCACAAACAGCACCCTCGAGCTTCCAAAGCCAGCATGCCCATAGCAACCTCCAGGCAGCACACAGACCCAATGCATCTGGCAAGGCAAACGAGGCAGGCATCACGAGCACTGCTCAGAAACACTCAGCCAAAGGCAGCAGGTGTGCTGTGCAGCTCCATCTGTCTGGGGAACAGTCATCCACCATCCTCTCTATGCTCACTTGAAACCCGAGCTCTGAGGTCTAGGCTTGATGTAGGTTCCAGCAGTGCAGGTTCCAGAACACCTGTGTCTAGGCACAATTTTCTTAAGGAAAAACCTGTGTTTCATCTGGAAGAAAGATGAATAAAGCCTGGAATTTTGGTGCCACTTGAGGGACAATCATCAAACAGGTGGCTATTTTTTTTTTCATTTTTCATAATAACCATGATATGGAATGTGTATAGGTAGAAAAAGAAAATTTGGTGACTATATATGATGGATATTATTCAGCCATTAAATATAACAAAAGTCTATCATTTGACATGAGCCAGGCAAGAAATACAAATATAGCACATTTTCACATATGCATGGCACCTAGAAGAGAAGATCTTTATAGAAGCAGAGCTGAGAGGGAAGGAGGCGGGTGGAGAGAGGACACTAATGGGTGCCAGGTGCCACTGGAGAGTATGAGGAACTTCTAAGTTCTAAAGAGCACAATGGGTGATTGACAACTGTATATTTCCAAATAGCTGATAGGAAGGATTTTGAATGTTCTCAACACAATGCATAAATGTTTGAGGTGGTGGATTGGCCAGTTACCCTCAATTGATTGCATACTACATGCCTGTATTGAAATATATTGTCCTTATTTGCAGGTGGGGAAATCATGACACAGAGAAAATAGCTTTTGCAAGTTACACAGCCTATTTGTAGCAGCACCAGGATTTGACTCTGTGCTTCAGAGTCCAAGTCTTAACATGGGGATCCACTACCTATAGCTTGAAAGATCAGCCCAGCAGGCTCTCGGTATAAACTAAGGAAACTCTGTTTCACAAACCAGGGATGAAGTTCCCCAGGATCTCTTTGGGTCCAGGAAATACTGAATTTAGGGAAAGAGGGTCACAGCATTCCAAATTCTCTTGGTGTTTCACAAAGAAAGACCCCATCTCCAGCTTCATGCTGCCCCCAGCCCTATCTGCTTCAACACTGTGCCCACAGGACTCTGCCAAAAGGCTTTTGTCTTTTCAAGGCTCAGCAAGATATAGATACCCATGTTTCCAAACAGTACCTCAGTGCTGGAGAAGAACCAAGATCACTTCTGTTCATCATGACCCTGTGAAGCACTAGGTCAGAAACACAAAGTGAGATATGAACACGGCCCCCGTTGTCCCCTGCCTGATATCCACAGCATTGAGAGGAGACCTTGGCAAATCCCATGCACAGGCTTGGATCCAGGCCATGATGGAGTCCAATTCAGTGTGTCACATCCCATTACAAAAGAAATGGTTCAGACAGACAGTCTTCTAGGTTGGAAGATCAACACCTTCTCTGTGCCTGATTCTGAGAGGAGGCATACAGCAGGGACAACATCCATGTGCCACATGGCAATGGAATAACTGATCACAGTGCAGTGCTCCATCCAGGACTCAACTTGGCCCCTCTGGAAATCAGCCAGGGTGGCCAAAATGTGGGCACAGCTCTAGGCCCCCCTTTTTTTGTGCCTGTGCTTCCAACTCCCCCAGACAGGGGAAGCCATAGGTGCTCCCCAAGTCCATCACAGAAGCTGCCACTTCCTCTGACCTGCCTCCACCTCCCAACAATGAGCCTCCATCTGGGCACAGGGGCTGTCCTCCCCTTCTATCCTATATGAGCTCCCCACTCCTCTGCCTCCTTGGAGTCTCTGCCAAGCACAGAGATGGTGGCAACTTCCCACCATGGCCAGCTCCGAAGAGAGCCCTGCTAGCTTCATTTACTTCCAGCATGTCAATGAGGTTTTTCTCTGGCTATTACATAATAAATAAATAAATAAATAAACCATTGAGGTGCTTTCATGGTGGAGCACAGACTCCTTCCAGACGAGCACACTAAGAATGTAAAACAAGGTCTCTCAACTCACACATGTAGGCAAAGAATCCAACCCCATCCCCTTCCAGTGCATGACCTTGGTCAGGAACTCAACCTCCCAGCTTCGGTTTCCACATGCATAGAATGAACAGGAGTGAAATCTTTGTGTGGCTGTGATACTGCAGAGATATGCAGGCAAAGACTCAACCCAGGACTGGGCACAGGACACAGCAGCTTAAAAAACACAGTTATAGCACTGAGTCCTGGCCACCCAAAGGCAAACACTGAACAGAGTGGGGGCCAGGCTTTTGGGGGGCTTTGCATGAATCAGCCAACCCAGGCCTAAGCCCATTCCTGCACTACACCCAGTCACTCTGATTCCCCTCTCCACAGAAAGTAAGTGACTGGATGTGCTGTCATCATGGGCCAGCAGCTAGCCCTCCTTCCAGTGCTGCACCCCTTTATTCCAAACTGTGTCAGTGCTTCCAGACCCAAATACCCACAGGAGCCAGGGGGCAATGCAGTGTGGGGCACAAGGGAGGGGAAAGGACTCTGTGAGCTAGTTGGTGAACCACGTCCAACCAGAGCTGATGGTTCCAGGCTGCCATGTCTTCACACCTGCAGAGGAAAGAGCATGCTCACTCTCTCTGCTGGTTGAGGCGAAAGCTCACTCAGAGCTTTCTAGGGACTCTGTGGGGGCCAGGTTCAGCCCTCCACATGCATTTATAAATGAAGGTTTATTGAGACCAGTGGCACTTACTCACCATGGCTGCTTTTACGCTGCAAAAATGGAACCAAGAGGCCCCTAGGGTTGGTGTGGCCCATAGTGCCACCTCCCAGCCAATCCCTTCTATAATTTCTCTGCCTTCTCTGGCTCCTGGCTCTCTTCTCCTGTTCCTGAGGGGCTCACTCCCCACACATGGAGAACTGCAGTATTCTCAGCCCAGGTCAGGTCAGCACACACAGCACTAGCCAACCCCACAGGCCCCTGGAATGCTGCCAGCAGGCCAGGCCTGGCAGGGAAGGTCTACTGCTTGTTTAGCCAAGCACACGTGGTGACTGGCCCATGAACCCTCCTTCTTGGAGCATATTCTAATGATGGCAATAGTATGTAGCTATCACTGACAACTCAGAGCAAGGTATAAGAATTTCATAAAATAGAACCATCAGAAAGGACAAGCTCTGTCTTCTGGACTCCAAAGGAGGACAGACCACTAACTTAGGTCACAGCTAGTGTAGGTAGACAGAGGTGGTACTGGGTCCATGCCACCAACCCTTGGTGCTGGGTCACCTCTCTGTCTCTTAACTCCTGTGCTCCCCTCCCTCATGGTCCCTTTCTGATGCCCAGCCCACCTTTGCACACATGTGAGGGCCTCAGCTCCCTCCCTCCAGACAAAAGTTGTCCTGGCCACTTTAATTCCTGGCTATGTTTATTGATGACAAACCCCAGCCAACGACCAACACCATCTATCAGCCCGTAGCTTGGGGTTTCTAAGAATTGAAAACCAACATGGCAAAGCCTCTAACTGAAGAGTGAACTGGTCTGCCAGGCTGCCACTGGTCAGAGACCTGAAGGGTGGTTGTATCCCCTTCACAGATGAGGTTCAGCAGGACAGAGAAGGTGATGTTCTCATCCAGGCTCAACAGGGAGCTCTACAGGTTGTCCTGGGTCAGGTAGACTGCAACGCTGCAGGTGCACTCTCAGGCAGAAGGCACCTGTGTGGGGCTGTCCTGGCCCAAGTGGATCTTGTCCTCCCACTCACCCTCCTCCTCTAGGGGATGCTGGACTGCCTCATTGGCCAGGTAGAAGCTGAAGGAGAGCTCCATGGCCATGCCCCCCAGCAGGGTCAGGATCTCTTCCTTGGGCTCCAGGTCCAGTTTGGAGCTGTAGAAGCTCCATGGGGGCTGCATGAGGGAGAGTGGGGTGTTTGTTTACTCATATTCAAGTTCAGCAGACATGGACAGCATGACGACTTAAATCAGTGATGGCACAATAGGATGAACTCCCACAGGTTCTCCCACAGAGGAAAACCCCAGAGGACACATCAGAGCTGCCTTGTTATTCAACAGGTCTCACCTCCCACTGCAGGATGAGCTATGCCTTACACTCAGGGCCAGAGACTACTCAAGTGGTCTCCATGGGTCTTGAGTGTCCCTATGGTCCTCCATTGATGCAAATGAACAACAGCAGGAAGACCACTTATCTAAAAGTACAAGGACACTACTGGGCACATAGTAAGCACTTTGTGTATGCTCATATAAATGAACATCAGGTCAGGGGGAGCCCATTCTGGCCACAGGTCCTGAAATATGGAGCAGCAGATCCATTGATAGAGAGAAGGCAGGGACACACCACAGTCCAGCACTTTTTTAGAGCAAAGGGAAAGCAAGAATAAAACCACCATCATCAACAGAGTATTGGTCTGAATATTTGATAGGCACTGAAACCATTATTATGATTATAGTCATTATTTGCATAATCATTATTACAGACCAAACACTGTTATGAGAACTTTACAGGCATTAATGCTGTCAATCTCAATAGTCTTTCAGTTGTGAGGGAATGATTAGCATCCCATTTATAAATTAGGAGACAGAGTCAGAGAGATTAAGTAACTTGCCTTCATTCACAAGAGTAGCCAGAGGTGGTAGTTGATCCAAATGGCCAAGATCCAGGTAGCCACTGTGTTCTGCTGCCAGAGGCCACTTGTTCTGCAGATTCTACACCAGGGGAGCCCAGTAAGTATGGCAGTGAGTTGTGAGTGTGGCTTTTAAGGGCCACATGTGGGTCATTGGCTAGACACTATCCTGTGATGACGCAGGAAACAGAGCTTTTTCTGGCTCCAGGATGGGGTGCTCTCAGCAATCCCTGGGTGCCAGGGCAGCCTCACCACAGGGTGCAATTATCCAGTTGGGCTGATGCCTGGCCAGGCTGTAGCAGGAAGGACCAGAAGGCAGAGGGCAGCAGCAGGATGCAGTCAGGCAGCTGAGGGTTTCTGTGTGGCCTGGCCTGGTGGACAAGTGACATCTTGACTAACCACAGGCCACACCACACACTCTGGCCCCTGATGGCACTGATGATTGGAGAAGCCAGGCCACAGCCCAAGCCTCAGGTGCTCCACCAGCAACCACAGGAAAAGGCACAGTTTAAAAGAGAACCAAGAGCAGGTCTGTGCCCTAGTGTGATGGCCACCACTGTTATGTGCCAGAACCGTCCAACCCATACCCACAGGACACATGGCCTCTGCCTCTGTGGTTGTGGGTGTTCCACAGCTTTACATTCAGTCTGGAGCCCAAAGGGGCTTCTCCTGTTACCTGATGTAAGCTGGGGCCTGGGAGCTGAGTATTCTGTGGCTGGATTCCACTGCTGGAAATCCAGGGAACTTGAACACTTTGCATCAAGTGCCCAGTTTCCACCCACTCCTGGTCACCAACATGAATATCCATGGCTCTCCTCAGTCATTTCTGGGGTACGTCTTGCCTTGATCATGAGGTTGTTGTCCCATGTGGCTAGACAACTGTGTCTGTGGTTTTACATTCCCCTTTTAGGTGATTCCTGGGGCTTTGATTGTTTCCTGAGTTCTGTCGCCCAAGGGGCCCACCTGCTGGTCAGTCATCCAGCTTTCTTGATTTGCAGGTAAATGCTCACATGGATGCACTAGGGCTGAGAGCAGCACTGAGGACACAGCTACCACTAAAGTGCTGGGGACCTTGTGGGGTTCCCTCTCCCAAGAAGTTGTCACCCACAGCCCTACAGAGCCCAGCTCTATGGGGGAAACAGGGACTCTGTAGAGGAAACCAAGTTAATACTTGGTGTCCTTATAAACAGAGGGACTATGAGGACACCAACACATGCAAGAAGAAAGTGTGAGGACCCAGGAAGTGCAGCCCCCAGAAACCAAGTGGGAGCCACAATAGGACCAGCCTGCCAACACCTCAATCTTGGACTTCCAGCCTCCAAACTCTGAAGAACAAATTTCTGTTGTGGAAGTCCTCCAGCCTGTTACCTTGGGGACAGCAGCCTTTGCAGGCTAATGGAGGGACTGCTGTTCTTTACTACATTCCCGTCAGCTGGACTAGCCTGTCTTCTGTCTTCCAAATCAACGTTAGAATCACGTGTCCATTTGCCCAAGCCAAAACCCCCACACAGCCCGCTGGAGGTGAGGCCTGCACATTTGGGTGGCGGTGCCCTTCAACTCCCTGCCACAGGCCCCCTATCAAGAATCTTCTAGTTTCCTAGAAGGAGCAGATGTTTCTCTTTCCATCCAACTACATAGCTCCATGTTGCCTCTATAACGAAAGACCTGGAGCTCAGCATACGCTGCAGGCTGACCACAGGTATCCCCCTGAAAGCATAGAAGAAACACAGCAAGGGGGAGATCCAGGAGCAAAAGCTCAGAGGTTTGGTGCATCCCCATAAGTATTTCAACAAACATGTGCAAGAGAGGAAGCAGGTGGGTGAATGTTGGGGAGCAGGCAGCAGAGGCCATCTCAAGATGTAACTTGGGGTTTCTGCAGAGTTCAGGGGCTGTGCTGCCACTGGCCTCCAGAAGTGTTCCTAACTCACTATGGCAAAATACCATGAGGTGAGGAGTGGGACATGGGGCTCACATCAAGCACTGTCTACATCCTGTAGATGAGAGCCCCCCTCTCCAGGTAGAACCCATCCCAATACCCACACCCTAACCAAAAGGCAAGATATTTGATATTTATCCCCAGAAGATATTCCAAAAAAAGATAAATTATTCCCAAAGGACCCTTGAAATAACCCACTAAAAAATATGAGGTGTCCAACTGTGAATGCTTGTGCTCCATTCTGAGAGAGATGGAGACAAAGCAGCCATTGTGTGACCATGAAGACCAGAATTAAATGATAAGAACACAAAGAAGGAAGTCAGAGGAGCAAGCCACCGCATGAGAAAAAAATTCCTGCTTGGTTGAGCTTTGTGGCCTAAGATTCTGTTACTTATAGATAAATACTATCTGAAAAAAAGAAAAAAAACAGAAGGCAGGTAAATAAGCTAACCTTCATATTCATTTTTAATTTATAGCTACAATTTTAAATCAAATGCTTGAGGTAGGAGAGTAGCACATGTTCTAGAGGTAATCACAGAAAACTGAAGGGAGGGAGGTCAAGGCCATGGTGCAATCGAAGGCTCTAATCTGTCTTTGAACATTTTCCTGAACCACTGTCTCCAGGTTTGGCTGAGGGTGTGTAGGTGGGTTCTGCAGGAACCCCAAGGCGTAGACAGTCTTGTAAATAATACTGGATTCTGAGTGTAGAACAAAGAGAGTGAGGAGTCACATCTGTGGGGGAGATTGCCACCTGTCAAGATTTATAAACACACAAACCCCTGCTCTGCAGAGCACTGCCCACAGCTCCACAGCTAGGGACCTAGCCAGCCTCTCCTGTTCCCAGATGTGGCCATAGGATTACTTCTGGCCAATGAACTATGAGCCCAAGTGTCACACATCAGTTTAAAGCCAGAATCAATAGCTGTCACATTCCACTAAGGACAAATTGCAGACACAGAGGCCCTAGAGTATGGCAGAGCCACTAACTAGAAGCAGCCTGGGTCCCTGATCCCCACGTAGAGGACCCTGCCTGCCAGACATGCACACTCACATGGGATGTGAGCAAGAAGTCCTCTTAGGTGGTGCTGAGCCACAGGTGGAGCAGTCACAGCCATCAGTGAGAAACCACCACATGCCATCACGTGGTCTGGTCGCATGTTGACACTCACAATCAGGCCCCTACTAAAAAGACTAAAACGTGTCAGAGTCCAGCTCTACCAGGGGGTCTCAGGAGATAAACAGATGGTGAGGAGTCAGAAAAGGCAGCAGAGAAACAACACAGACACAAAAGTGAAGGTGCTGAATCCCAATCTTTACTTGTGAAGTTAATCATATATACTTTTCATTTTGGCAGGCTCACAGTATTTTGTTATTACAAGACAGGAATCATTATTCAAAGAAACAAAATATTACATAGCTACAATTACATAAGAAGAATGTATCTTGGCTTATGCATAAGAAAGCATGTTTACTTTCAGTTCACATTTTGCTTTGAGCTGTTTCTGCTTAGTTAGCTTTTAATAATAGTTAGAAATGTCCCAGACTATTGGCCTATACCTTCAGTATTCTTTCTTGACTTACTGACTAGAACCGGCACTGAGGTTATGACAAGTGGTTAACTAGATAGAGAGGCTACTAATTTAATCAAACAAGAGTAAGAGCACAAACCATTGTGCACAGGAACAAGAACAAGTTACCCAGTACCAAGCACTAATCTGTCTTTTTACATTAATTTTTCTTCTCCGGATTTTAAATTAATTTCTCAAAAACTTCCTTGACTGTTTTTCCTACAGGGTTTTTTTTCATTAAACATTAACAATCTACATTCCACAGCTGAATCATTGCATTTAGAGCAAACAGATTTATTCTTTAGAAATAGTTGCATTAATTGGGAAAGTCATATTTTTTCTTCATAGTTAATGGCCATATGAGAAGTTGCAGCTATACTTATCAACAAGAATACAAAAACAAACCAGTCCATTCCCAGAAACATACTGCACTCCTCCAGAGGATGGACATCTTGCACCATCCACCTCAGTAGGGCCTTGCCTTTGCCAGAGTCAGGGGAGGGGTGCAGCAAAACCCTCTACACACTTCCTTCTCAATGTAAACTGTTTTGTTAGCAAGGAGGAAATAATGACAGAAAAAATAACAGTAAAGAACTGCTGAGCCAATGTGAAGGATTTACGGTGCATCCCAGATGTAGAATGTGCATTATCAAATGGATTATATGGACCTCTTAGTGACAGTAATTTTGAGTTCCTATAGGCACTGTCAGCTGTTAAACAACAGGAAATTTTGATGACCTTGTTCTAATTTTTATTTATATTTATTCTAAATTGAACACCTGGGAGGTTGTTTATATAAGAGAGGAAAATTCACTAAGTAATCCTGCCAGCTCTGCTGCCATATGATGGGGAGGCAGCTGAGCACAGGGGAGGCATGGAGACACCTAGGCTGCAGCCAGACTGCTAGGTTATTTCTCAAGATGAGTCACTTCATCCCCCCTGAGAATTAAATTCACTGTGTGTCAAATGCAGTGTCAATTCCTATCACCTGCCAAGGCCACTCCATGAGGTAACTCAGCAATGTGGCACATTACTATGCAACTGAATGTACAGGAATGTCACTTAGAAAGCCCCTTGCCTTTGGACCTCTCACTAATTCAAATGAGACTTTCTTCATCAGTTCACTATGGGAATAAAAGATGATTCCTTAAACACGAAGAACACTCAAACCATGTAAGTCTACACAAACCTGGGATATAAGGGCAGATATATTTGTTGGTGAGTTTACAGCTTGGCTAAGCTTCAGGCCTGGCTGGATTCATCATTTAAACAAGGTGCATGTTCACAAATGTCCTGGTGGATGAATGCAAAAGAAACTGTGTGCATCCATGGAGTGGGTTATCTGGCAATAAATTAGAGCGTATGATGGACACCTACCATGACAAAGCTAAATCTCTAATACATTGTGCTCAGCAGAATAGGGTGACCTCAAAAAGCTGCCTAATGTATATTCCCTTTAGTACTGCTCTTGAAAACTCAAAACTACATGGGTGGAGAATGGGTTGGCTGTTGCAGGAGAGCAGGGCTGGGGAGGCTCTGGCTACAAAAAGTCAGAGCACAGAACAGGGGTGTGCAAATGAAGCTGCTGTGTGTCCTGTATTCTTCACTCAAATACACCAGAAAGTGTATTTGAGTAAAGAATAAAGTGATTTTTAAGATGCATCATCATCATCACTCTTCACTATTGTCCATGAAGCTGACTTGAGAAGTCAAGTCTGGGGCTGGGGATGTGGCTCAAGTGGTAGCGCGCTCGCCTGGCATGCGTGCGGCCCGGGTTCGATCCTCAGCACCACATACCAACAAAGATGTTGTGTCCGCCAATAACTAAAAAATAAATATTAAAAAAATTCTCTCTCTCTCTCTCTCTCTCTCTCTCTCTCTCTCTCTCTCTCTCTCTCCTCTCTCACTCTCTCTTTAAAAAAAAAAAAAAAGCTGACTTGATTCTCAATTTCCACATAAGTGTGGAACCAGCAACTCCAGGCTCACATTTTGCTTCCTTGAAATCTAAGTGGAAGTAAAGGGAAAACTTTCTGTTCCGCAAAGTCTCAGGGAAAACTACTATCAGGGCTTCTCATTGGCTCTGAGGGCCATGTACCCAATCCCTGGGCTAATTCCTATGGTCAGGAAATGACTTATTTTGATTGGCTCAGTCTTGTTCATCTGCCAATTTATGAACCATCATTATGGCTAATGAATGGCTTCTTCTGATTGGCTCAGCCTGGAACATATGCCCATCCCTGAGTCAATCACTATGATCAGGAAATTGTCTCTTCAGTTTGCCTCAACTGCAGTCATGGTCCCTCCTCATTAGCCTGGAGATGGAGTCATCCTTAGCTGAAACTTTGGGAGGGCCCCCCAAAGCATCATTAAGGTGCTATTTTGACAAGAAGACAAGGGGGTTCAAGGTACAGAACAACACAAAGTCCACTGTCTCTGGCTGTTCCTGTTCATCCTAAGTCCAGGCATGTTTTCCAGCCAATGCTGCTCGCAAAACCACTGGGGCTGCAAAGAGAAAGGAGAATTGCTGTGTCCAAAGAACATTTTAGCAGCTACCCTGTAGGAAAGTAGTGCCTTTCCAGTTTGATGATGCACTATACTTGAAAGACAAGTTGGAGATTCAGAACACAGGATCCAAAGCAAGCCAATCCTAACTGAAGCACTCCTTTGATGCTTCAAGAGTGATCTCAGAGGCAGTAACAGCACCAGCTCTGTGCCTGTGACCTGAGCATTCCCACAGGGCCTCCTGACCAGAAGGGAAAGTGCTGGGCCTAAACTCTGCTCCTAGGGTTGCCACCTCTGAATTCTGAAGACTTTGACTTTGAACATGCTGTTTAGGAGTGACTTCTGGTAGGACAATGGGGCATGCCCCCCAGCAGAAGAGCAGTGGGCCACATGCTTGCTTGCTGGTATCAAAGTGATTACAAGAAAATGTGCTGCAACTATAATGAGAAAGTGGGGAATCCACTGCTTTGAGAAACCCTGCTGGCTACTCAAACCAGAGCTTGCTCCAAATGAAGAGAAAAGGCAAAGATGTTCTACAAAATTGCAACAACCAAAGAACTCATCACATCCTTTACCACGCGTGTTTCTTCCAGCATCAAAGCACTTTTTCTGAACATGGTCACAAACGAGAAAAACAGAGGCAGGGAAACCCTGAGCCATTTGCTTCCACTCATTCCCAACTCATTGGCCACCTATGGATATGGGGCTGGTGAGATGAGAACCTTTTGAGAAGTCAAATAAAATTGCTGAATGGGCTCAGGAAAGTACTTCTGTTGCTCCAGTGGGGACAAAATACCTGCACAAGCATGAGCTTCAGAGAAGGAATGGTGTAAAACTGAGGCATCTGCACAAGAGTTAACTGCTCTGACATTTGTATTGAAAGTTAATATTTCACACTTAAAATGAATGGGAAATATTATGCTATGACTTAGGGTTTTAATTTTTCTTTTTTAGAATATCATTAAAGAGCAAATAGAAATACTATAACAGATGAGAGAGACCCAGAAGGAAGGAAAGAATTTATATTCTCTCCTTTAAAGGCATTTTTGTCATTGTTAAACAGAAGACTGCATTTTCCTTGGGCTCTGGGTGCATTGGAATTACCCCAGGCATACATTCAGGCCACCATCCCCACTTTTCTCTGGACACCTTGTCCAGAAGATTAAAAAGCAGTCTCTGGGGACTCCATCAGACTCACATAGTTGTTTTTTTTTTCTTAACCTACTCAATAGTTTTTTCAAAATGAAATTGGTCACACAATATTCATATTTCTAGGTTTTCTGTAAAAATAAAATAAGCTTTGAGCCAGCTGGATAAATGCCCTGACCAGTAGCCACAGCTTGACAGCCTTGGTCACTGCTCTTTAGCTAGTGCCTGCTCCATGAAGTTTCCCACAGGCCCCATCCCTCCCTGACACTCACCCCAGCTCTCTCACTCACATGTGTACCAGGCCTGTTCCTCCTGCCTTAAAGATGAGAACAGCATGAGGACAGCAGACTGGAAGATGGATGCAAAATCCCAGGACCTGCATGAGTGGTTGCTGGAATCAGACACCTGTGATTCACAAAGGTATTAACATGATTTTCCTCATGCAATGGGGGGAAGCATGTCCCTGTCTCATCTGGTCTGTGCTGTTGTAACAGAATACTTAAGGTTGGGTGACTTATAAAGAAGAGAGATTTATTTCCTATGGTTCTGGAGGCTGTAAGTTCACAATGAAGATGTGGACAAATGGCAAGGACCTACATGCTCTGCCCCTCATAGGGAATGTGGAAGGGCAAGAGTGTACTCCCACACATGGGGAAAGGGGGACAAGGCCAAAATATTCCCTTTATCAGGAGCCCACCCCAGTGAGACCACATGAATCCATTGCTCAGGGAACAGCCCCTGTGGCCACCTTACCCCAAAGATTCCTTCCCTCAATGTAGTCACACTGGGGAACAAGTTTCCAACTCATGAATGCTGGGGATACATTCAAACCCCAGCAGTTCCCCAAAGAGCTGTTTCCAAGTCCCAACCCCAGTTTCTGCAAATGTGACCTGATTTGGAAATAGGGTTTTGCCTATGTGTTTATGTTAAGGGTCTTGAGATGAGTCATCATAATGCCACTGACAGTGTCCTCATAAGAGAACTGACAGCATGCTTGAGACATACAGAGCCCCAAGAGTGCCCCAAGTGAAGATGGAGAGACCAAGAAGGACTGCAAGGGCTGCTGCCAGCACCAGAGCCTATCCCAGGCCTCTCCCTGAGCCTCAGAGGGAGCAAATCCACCAACACCATAGTTCTGAATTTCTGGGCTCCAGAATATGAGAAAACCAGTTTCTGGTTTCTAAAGACACCAGCTTTCTGAAAATTTGTCAAAGAGCCAGCAAACAGGGGAATAAAACACTCTCTCTAGCTGGAAGAACATGTTCGCCCTGCCTCAGCTTCCTGAGCTCCAAGGTCCCAGATGTGGGCTGCTGGCTTCCTCAGACATTGTGCTAAGTCCACCCTGTCTGGCGCCAGCAGCCCAAGAAAGCCCATCCGGCAGGCTGCTTACTGTCCCTTGCTCCGTCTGGTTACAGGTGAGCCTGGCACTACACTCTGCAAAATGCACATCTGTGACTCACAGGATTCACCTTGCGCCCGAAGCACAACAGGAGACAGACCCTACTATGTGACAAAGAGGAACATAAGTGACCCCCAAAACAGCTTTACTCCTGGGCCCTGACTGCGCCAGCACAGCAAACACTTCCTGGGCTTGCTCTTGCCATGAGTGGCTCCCCACCTTATGGGTTCAGCCCTCCATCAGCAGAGGGTGGAGTGCATGGATCCAAGGAGGACAGGCTGCATCATCACCCCATGTGAGTAGGAATGTCCCAAGCCATGCCATCTGGAAAAGGGAGGAGATCAGCAGAAAGTCAAAGCAAGCCCTGGGCTCCTAATGTGTCAGAGTGAGCCTGTGGCCAAAGAGGAAAGCTGTGCAAAATGACCAGAACAGAAGAAGGCTCTGAGTTCATGTGCTTCAAGACCAGCTGGTCCTTGTGGGCTTGAATTTGAGATTCCAGGCTCCTTGATGTAGAGCCCTAGGAGTCACCAAAGCAGGGCCTCTCTTGAAGGACCATGTCCTTCTTACCCCACCTCTTCCTGCCTTCTACTTAGGCCCTCTTTTTGCTGTTCTCAGCAGTCTTTGATGTATGGCATATACCCTGAAACAAAGCTGAACTCACTCCATGCACTGTCACCTCCAAATACCTTTATGCCAGCTCTGGGAGATCAATGACTAAGTTCTCCCCATTTCACAGTAGAGGAAACTGACACTCAAGGGAACATAGCACTTGTCTGAAACCACCAGGACCCAGGCAGGTCTTGAGCTTCTTCTGACTGATTCCCTTACCACAGTACCACCTGGCCAACCTGAACCAGGGGTCACCTTGATGGCCTGAGAAAAACCAGGACACCCTAGAGGCTCAGGTCCAGCAAGGAAATTGTAGAGCATCTAGCCCAGTGACTTAGAGGCCTACTTTTTAGCTATGCATATTTTCATTCAAACAAAACATTTTAAAATCTATACACAACACCTAAGATTAACAGGAGTTATGTGGAACACAGTGGTGACAAAGGTTCCAAACACCAACCTGGAAAACCGTCCTCATAAATGTGCTCCCTGCTGACCCCAGGGGACTTCTGCATTAATTTTTGTCACATAGTAATGTCTCCTTATGTTGCTAAATATTCGTTTTTAGACTTTTGTGCTTCATATAAACAGCATTACCCTGTGTCTGTCTGTGATGGCCCTTTGTGCTCAACATTGCGTCTGTCAAATAACATCCATGGAGCCATCGCTGGACCTGCCAACTCTCTGCCTCACACCGATCCACTGGTGGGAATGCAGAAGGGGGCTCTTCTTCTGTAGGGTACTCAAATTGTTCCAGGTTTAAGTGCCTGTCTGTGCCTCAGAAAGCAATCCTCTAAGACCCTACCTAACCTTGCTCACATCTCCATCCCCACTTTCTCTGGACATGGATGGGTCCAGTCCTGGAAGCCATGCCTACCTCCCAGGTGGACCCTGGGGCCAGTGGTGGGAGCCCAGCATGGAAATACTTGCCAAAGGCTACTAACACAGAGATGGTAGAACCAGATCCAGAGCCTCTCTCCAAGTCCAGGGAAAGTCATGTGGGCAAGAGATAATGCATGTGGTGGGAGATAATGCATCCCCCTCCCCACATGTGCTTCTTGCTTGTGCCTCTCTGCAAGTGCAGTGAATACAGGTGTCCTGTGTTATGTTTACACACCCAAGTCCAGCAGGGAGCCTCCTGCTGTGGATTCCCCAGGGGTGGTGCTCCAGATTCCTCCCCATTCACATGGCACATTCTGCCACATCCCTTTGTAGTACCAAATCCAAGGAATCCTCACAGCAACCACAGGTACTATTACTTGCTCCCTTTGATGTGGAAGCTGAGGCTCAGAGAGGGTAAGCAACCTGCAGAGTCACACAGCTGGGTGGAGTGGTGCCTGGACTTGAGCCCAGGCAGTCTGGCAGGAGCCTGGCCCCTCCTCTACACTCCAGTGGCCTCTGTGGTATGGTTTCCCACCACCCCAGGGGGCTCACCCTGGAAATAGAAACTCAGAGTCACTGAACAGCAGGTATCATAGGCACAGCTGAAGGTATCAGCAGGCTGGATGGGTTCAAAAGAGTCAAGTGGCCTGGGAGCTGTGCCCCTCTGTACAAGAAACAGGTGTCTGCCTGGGCCAAAAGGACTGGCTGACACCACTCTGCCCCTTCAATAGATTTTCAAAGTCATAAATTTAGCTATTCATGTGAAATCTTTTGCCATTAATTTGATCTTCTCAAATATTTTTCTGGGTGAGGATGCTGGCTCTGACCTCTGATGAGGAGCCTGCTCTGCAGCTCATGCTGAACACTCCTCATGTCACCAGCCCTCTGCCAGTCACACCAGGAACAAGGAGGAAGCCACAAGTCCTTTGCACTGCCTGATCCCTCCATGGGTCTCTACATACAGTAGTTGGCTCCTTCTCATCACTCGGCTCCCAGCTGAAGGGCCACCTCCTCCAGGTGGCCTTTGCCCACCTCCTTTTAGGAAGCAGCCACATGGAGGCAGAGGAAGGTATGCGGGGCTCTCTGTACTCTTTCTGTGATTTCTCTCCACATCCGACATTTGTTCAAAATAAAGGGGTTTTAAGAAGAAAAGAACCCTTAGCCTGGTGCATTGAGGAAAAGCAGGAAGGTTGGGGTGATCAGGCTGGGAGAGAAGTTCAGAATCAGGCAGGAGGGGACGTACTAGGTTGGACCGAGGAAGGAGTCACAAGGTAGCTTGTGACCTTCAAGCATAGCTTCCTCTGTCCAGCCCTCTCTGTGGTCCAGCAGTGATGATTTACCCACGTAGACTAGCCCAGACCAAAGGGTCTCAGAGAGAATCTGTTCTGCTGGTTTCCAGATGCTTCTTGGTTAATATCATTAGAAACACATAACTACCCTAGACCTACCGGTCAGAATGAATGGGTGGGGAAAAGGATCCTCATTTCAGCAGAAGCAGTTGATTCAGGGCACAGCTGTGACTGGATCGAGGTCTCATCCCAGGCTGCATCCGGGCTCTAAGACATTGGGTTCTAAGAGTTCCCTGTGTGTCCAGGCCAGGTTTAGAGTTAGGGCAGCCTCACTAGTCTGGCAGGGTCTGCCCTACAGCCCCTACCTTCCTATTGCCCCCATCTTCCTAGTGCCCCAGGGAGCTGCAATACTGCTGGTGGGAGGCATTTCTGAGCCTCTATATTGCAGTGTCCATGCACTTCCACAACTGAGGACCACATGGCTGCTCCCTCCAGTGCCTTACAACCTCGTGGAATGCTGGGAAAGCGTTGAGTTCCAAGTACCTGGTTTAATTAGCCATGAGACTTTGAACAGAGTGGTTCAAATATCTCCTGGGCTCAGGTCTCTTTGAAGAGGAAGTAAGGCTGGACTCTCAGGTCACTTCTGGCTCAATATCCACCTACCCTAAGCACCCCAGCTAGGTATCAGGCAACTGGGGACAACTCCTGTTCCCCTGAGCCTGCTGAAATCACCCACTCCAGCCAATCCTAAATCTACTCACCCTGCCGTACTTGTTCTTTTCCATGGAAACCACAATAAATGTTCCTTCAGCCTCCTGACCTGCACAGAGTCCCTGCATGACCTGTGTGGCTCCTATTACCAGGGATCTGTGAGTACAGACTTCTTCCTTCATGACATTGTGTCTGCACATGCGAGTCTTGTATCATCTGATTGAAAGTAATCCTAGATACTCTGGGCTTTTACATAGTCTGGTTTGGGTTTCCAAATACCTTCCAGTTTACCTCTTGTGTGCTCTGCAAAATTTTCAGAGTTTATGCATGCATGAAAAATGTTTGGAACCCCCCCCAGCCTGCAGGCTAACAATGAAGCCCTCTCTAGCCCCTGCTGCCCGTCAGCCTGGGCTTTCACTGCCTTCTGTCCCAGCCTTTCTCCCTCCAGCACAAACCTGCCTTCTCTTAGCTGGTGGGTGGACATCTGTCCTCTCCAATTCCTTTTCAATGTGACATTTCTTCAGATCTTTAAAAGCTGTAGCCTTGAGCTCTCTGGAGGTTTTTCCTGTCCCATGTCACACTTCCTGTTCCCTGAGGTGCTCAGAAGTGAGGTGGCATGATTTTCAGTATTCTATAGCTCTAGAAGATTTGATCCCAAGGCCCATCTCTCCTGCTTCTAATCTGAAGGAGAATTAAAGACACCATACCTGAAAAGACACCCAATTATCAAGCTCCTTTTATGTGTCAGGCATGGTACTAAAATGCCTATATGCTTTCTTGTGTAATCCACATAACAGCAGAACTTACAAGCCTCCTCAGGACAGAACTGTGACAGTCCTTCCCAAGCTGTAACCCACATGGTGCAAGAAAAGGTGCTCAGAAACATGATGCATTGAGTTAAACAATGTGCTGTTCTTTAAAACTGTTAATATCCTCATATTACAGATGGAGAAATGGACTCCCAGAGAAACTAAATAACTAGTGTAAGGTCTCAGGCCACAGGGCTCAGAAATGGTGGAACTGAGATATGCTCCCAAATTCACTTGAGTTTAGAACCTTTCTTTCTTTCTTTCTTTCTTTCTTTCTTTCTTTCTTTCTTTCTTTCTTTCTTTCTTTCTTTCTTTCTTCCTTCCTTCCTTCCTTCCTTCCTTCCTTCCTTCCCTTCTTTCTTTCTTTCTTTCTTTCTTTCTTTCTTTCTTTCTTTCTTTCTTTCTTTCTTTCTTTCTTTTAGTTATAAATCACAGTAGAGTACACTTTGATATAATTCTATAAGTATGGAATATATCTTATTCTAATTAGGACTCTATAGTCTTGTGGATATACAAAATGATGAAATCCACTGTGGTGTATTTATATATATACATAGGAAAGTTATGTCAGATTCATTCCACTGTCTTTCCTTTTCTGATTCCCTCTTCCCACCCTTCCCTTCATTTCCTTTCATGTAATCCACAGAAGTTCCATTTTTCTCCTCCCCACTTTACTATGGATTAGCTTCGAATAACAGAGAAAACATTCAACCTTCGGTTTTTTGGGATTGGTTTATTTCACTTAGCATGATAGTCTCTAGATCCATCCATTTAACAGCAAATGTCATAAAGTCATTCTTCTTTATGGCTGAGTAACGCTCCATAGTGTATATATGCCACATTTTCTTTATCCATTCATCTGTTGAAGGGTACCTTGCTTGGCTCCATAGCTTACCTATTGTGAATTGTGCTCTTATAAACTTTGATGTGGCTGTGTCACTGTAGTATGCTGATTTTAAATCCTTTGGATACATGCTGAGGAGTGGGATAACTGGGTCAAATGGTGGTTTCACTCCTAGTTTTTTGAGGAATCTCCATGCTGCCTTCCAGAGTGGCAGGAGCCACATTCTTGTCTCGACATTCTCCTCCCACTCTACATGCAAGAGTCAGTCTCGTTTCCACTGACATTGAAATTCACCCCTATAACCCTCCTAGGTGGTGGAAATGCCCAGAGTGTGGCCCTTTGCAGCTCGGGAAGCCATGGCCACCTCTAGACAGACAGCTCTGCTATGAGCTATCCACTGAGGTTTCTAAAGGCTCATTTAGAAGTCCAACCACAGTTTTCATCTTTAAAAATAAAACAAAACCAGGAAAGGAAATCCACTGCACAAGTCCAAGCTGCCCCCTTCACTCAGAGTTGCATTTGGTAGCAGAGGAGCCAGGCCACCTGACGCTCAGGATGAGAAGTGAGACCACAGAGCAAGAAGTGGCTGACCGCTCTGGGGGAGGGACAAGGGTCTGAGGCCCTATGTTCAGGGTCCAGGACTACCACCTCCTGTGCTCTCAAGCTGCCTGTAGGGAAAGCCACAGGGCAGGATAGCAGAGAAGGGACAGGGAGTGAGTGGAGTTGAGCATCACCAAAGAAAAAACACATTGAGCACAGGGGCAAAGGACCCTGAGACCAATGCAGAGGTGAGAGACTCACATGTCCCTATAGACTGCCAGACCCAGTTGCTGTAGAAGGTGCTAGAAGATGACAAATGACTTGGCTTCAGATGTGTCTACACACAAGTCTATTCCTTTGCTTGTTCATGACCAGATCCTCTCACTCTAGGTTCAAGAAAGCATCCCTAATTTCCCTGGGAGCCATTTCAGTCCATAAATACACTGGGTAAGCAAAACAGCTTTGTCTGAGACAAACAATAGTCTGGTTTATCTTTCTGTCCCCTGCAGCTCCCTTTTCAAGAACTTTTACAACACAGCTGTGCTGATAAGGACAGAGGGAGGCCCAAATAAAGCCTGTGTGGTCAGGTGTTATGGCCCTATCTGACCTCTCAGGAGCCCTGAGAACCTGAGCACAGCAGTCCCAGGAGGGGACCTCAGTTGCCTCACTGCAGCAGGAAGAGGCTGGGTCAGCTTTTACATTCTTCCATTTAAGTCCTTAGTACAAGGTGAGCATCTCAGTCTGAAAACCCAAAATCTGAAATACTCTAAAATCCAAAACCTTTTGAGGCTGGACACGACACCACAAGTGAAAAATTCTATGTCCAATCCCATGTGACAGGTCACAGTCAAAATGCAGATGCACTCAAACATTGTCTCAAATTACCCTCGGACTATGAGTATAAGGTATACATGGAACATAAATAAATTTCACCTGTGGACTTGGGTGTCATCCTCAAGATCTCTTCTTATTTATATATAAACATTCCAAAATCTGAAATACTTCTGGGAAGCATTTCAGAGACGGGACCACTCAATCTGTATATGAATCCTTGTGTCACTTGACACGGGATCTTTGCAGGTAGACATGCCTGGAGCCTCTGAGCCCAGGACACAGCCTGGCCATAGCAGGGTTCCCTACATGCCTATGAAGGACCTCTATGGTTATAAGATGGTAGAAAAAGAGCTACATGACAGGGAGTGTGGAAGACGGGGTATTAGGGCAAGACCTTTAAGAAGAGGGAAGAGGAGGTTGGGAAGCTTTTGGGATGAGCAAAACACAAAGAGGAGATGAGGTTCCTTTCTTCTTTTATCCCCATATCACAGTTCTGTTTATTCTGGGAAGCAACAAGCTGCAGCTCCAAAATAGATATGCTGAGAAACAGCTCTAGTGACAGAGAATGCTTCTGTAGGAACCAAGCTCGGAACAACCCTTTCCAAGGGATGGGAGCACAGAAGGGCCAGGAGAGGAAAGATGCTCCTGAGAGCTCTTTCTACTCCCGCCCACCCTTCCCCACTTTCTCTACTCAAGGCAGTCCTGGTTTAACTTTCCAGAGCTCTAGGGAGCAAAGTCATTCCCAGAACACAGGGAACCTGGCCAGCTTGTACCTCACATGGACACCTTGGCTGGACAGGTGATGTCTCCACAGACCTCAATCTCCTTTCCAAGCTACTTTTCCGAGAGCAGAAGAGAAGATGGTTTGTGAAGCACCTGAGTTAATAGTTTATGTGTGTTGAGTGCACAAGAAATCACAACAGATGGAGTTCAACAGGAGAGGCTTTTTCAAGAGTATTACGAAGAAGCCAAGACTTGTTGGGGGGAGTATTGAACTCCAACCACAGAGGAGCAGCTGGGGACTTATAGCCAAGGGCAGGAAGAGGAAACCAGGATGGAAAGTTACTAAGAGGACCTTAGTTAAGCAGCAATGATAGCAGGGTGAACAGGGTTTAGCAGGTCAAGGATGAGTCCTGGTAAAGAAGAGGAAGTTTGGACATGGAGGGCATCTTCATCAGTGGAAGGGAAGTAGAGAGAGCAGTGTGTTTGGGGACATAGCTCTTTCCCTTCCTCACACCACATGAGAATCAGCTCTAATGAGTCCCTAACTGTCATACAGTCACCCTGCAGCTGAGGGAGAGAATGGCACAGGCTATGTGGCAGGTTAAAACAAGGGCAGCCTAGGCTTGCCAACCCGGGCCCAGAGCAGGCCCAGCCTGGCCTGAGTCCTCAGCATTCTATTCTGTAGGGGCTGCTTTGTCTCCTGGCTCCCGGTGAAAAATCCGAGACCCTGACAGGAGCTTCCCCAGCAACACATTCTGCACTTGCAGGGGCCTGACTTAGGGTGCCTAGAGGGAGAGAGTGTGTTCTTGGGGGCCCACAGCCTGTCTCCTTGGTGAAATGGATACTTGACTGGCTGGACCCAGCTGTGAAGGCCCAGACACTTCCACACCTAGATTGTTCAGCCCCTCCCGGGCCCCAGCGGGTCATGAGGGTCCAGGAGCTATCCTGACATAGCACCTGGAACTTTTCCTTTAATGGTCTAGAAAACCTGCCTCCCTAAGTCCGTTAAAGAATCTCTCAGGCTGAGGCTGCTGGGCAACTCCCCAAACCAGAAAGCCACTTGGTTCTGGCTCATGGAATATATGAGCATGAACATTTTTTCTACATGAATCCATTTAAGTCAATTTGTGTACATGTGTGTCTGTGTGCATGTGTGTGTGTGCATGTGGGCATAAAATTATTAATTGGTAAAAGTCAACATTTAAAATACATCATAAGGTCTGCTGCCCTATTTTGGCATTTCTTTTTCTTCTTTTATAATCCAGAGAGCCTCTAAAAATGGAAGTAGTTCAGACCTTTCTGGAACTTTCTCTACCTCCTCAAATTGAGCTTGCAAATGCCAGGCAAGCAGAGGATGGCCTCCCGGCCTCCTGTTCTCTCCTCTCTAATCTGTTTCTCTGGCTGCCTGACTGCTTCCCTTTGTATACATATCTCACCCCTGTCCCTGCCTATTAGAGCCTGCTCTTGTCACACACAAATGTGAACACCCATGACATACTGGGAGCAGAAACCTCAGACTCGGTCCTCTCCCAACCTCTACTCTGTGCTCTCTGTTTCACATGAGTCTTCCTGTATTCTCAGGGGACATAGTTCAGTCCCAGGAAATTTGCATGTTGCAAAGACTGACCTGCACAGGACCCCTGCTCAGGAAATATCTGCCTGGGAGTGGGAGGTTAGCTGGTAGGGGAGAACTCAGTGCACTAGAAGCCATTGCCAGGCCCAGATGCCTGCTCTGATCCTGGCCTCTGACCCTGTAGGATTTGGGGCAGAGCAGGATCTGGCTGGAGAAAAGACTTCCCAGATTTGATTGGGTGAAGGCTGGCCTACCACCACAAGAACCACCAGCACTCAAATCTGGAAGCTGGACATTGCTGGGGAGACTGTGCTGTCGACACAGGAGACAAACTAGGTTAGCATAAAAGGAAGTGGAGAAGCTGTCCATAGCCTTGCCCCACAGAAGGAGCCACCACCCCTGGAATGAAGAGATGGAGGAGGGGGGTGTGAGGGGTGCTGAGGAGGCTGAAGCCAGGGACGCTGAACTAACTCTCAGGTTGGGTATGGGATGGAGTCACTCCAAGCTCTGTGTCACTCGAAGACCAGAGAGCTATGAGTCACCTCTTGGGTTTTCAGACTTCCTGCCAATCACAGGAAGTAGAGTATCAGGTGGGTCGTGTCCTATTTGACAAAGAAAAGTAGAGTATCAGATAGGTCATGTCCTATTTGACAAAGAAGCTTGATTGGACCAGGGTGTATGTGGCAGAGGAGAGAAGTCACAAAAGGCAGGCCAGCCAGGTTCTAATGTCTCTGTGTCAACATAAATGCACAGAAACAAGGCATGATGGCCAGGCATGGTGGTGCATGCCTGTAGTCCCAGCAACTGGGGAGGCCAAGGCAGGAATACTGTAAATTCAAGGCCAGCCTCAAC